>NC_137920.1:15585989-15595989 GCF_963457725.1 Sprattus sprattus
ATGAATGAATATTGCAATGCAGTGTCATGCCGATAACCATTGTTAGGATAGAGTTGAATAGTTACACCATGTGATAATCCTTTTTACTGTGTGAAAAAAAAACCCCACTCAAAACAGTTAAGCAAAGAGAATTTTATTTACCAAATTGCGAAAAACAATCTGTAGAAATGTTAGTACCAACACAATTTATATGTTTACATTAGTCATGATAATAAAATAAAATAACTTGATAATAAAATGTATAGTAAAGCATCATCATAGTCAAAGAATTACAAGAAATTCGAAATTGACTTTCAGTTAAAAACATAGATGTGCATAATTGACCCTTCCGCGACCACTCCCCAAAACGGTAACTGATCAATCATAGCATAGAAACAGTTACTAAGCTCGGGACCTCAGTCAAGCGAGCCATTTTGATGAATGGAAGTCAATGAGAGAGACGTCTGCTCGAGAAGAGAAAATGAAACGTTGCGCTTATGAAGTGTGTAATTCTGACAGTCGATATCCAAAAAGGCTGGAGGGAGGGGTAACATTTTATCCCTCCCGAAACCCAAGACCCAGAGAGAGAAATGCCTGCTGTGGATCAAACAATGTAGACGACCCCCCCCCCCATCAGCTGAATGTCAGCAACGTAAACAGAAGCACCTACTTTGTTCCAAGAAGCTATGTCGCTGAAATCTGCCCACTGCATCGAAAACGTGAGAAAACCCTTGCTTAAAATATGATTCAGTTTTACCACCTTACATGTTTGCATAGCGGCGACTGTGTAGATAATAGAACAAATAAACATAGCTGGAATGAACCTGTTAGCCTTAGCATTTGTCTGTCTACAATCACGGCATGTAATGTCGTGGTTGTAGCCTATATAAGCATATTGCAGACCCTTTTGCCTGCTTCGATCTGAGATCTTGCCGTTTTTCCAAAAAATGCTTATGATTTCTTTGGGTAGAGCTGAAATTGACACGGTTGAAAACATGTTGCCACCCCATTCATACCAATGCTGAGAACCTAGGAAACGTGAATGCTTGACTGATATACCAAACGTTGCTAAGGGGGGCGGAGTTTGCGGAAGGGTCAATTGGTGTTGCATTGCTCTTCCCCCAGACCACTGGCTGGTTTAGATGGGTTCCCCCTGAGAGCTCCCCCTCTGGTTGGTCAGGAGAACTGCAGGAAGACATGAAAACAGTGTCAGTGAGCTCAGCAAAACTAAAGAATAAGTCCTTATCTCATAATTATGACCTACTATCTCATATGTATTACTTTTTATCTTACAATTATAAGATCTGGACAATATATATTGTTTGGAGTTCATCTGTGGTCTACAATTTTACAGACTTCACTAAGAGCGGTCTGGACCCTACTGTTTCCAGACTTCACTAAGAGCGGTCTGGACATGACTGTTTCCAGTTTTCACATAGAGCGTTCTGGACATCCTCCATAATTGTTTCCAGAATCAGTAACAGAACAGATATATAGACCTGCAGAGCCCCGTCTCCCAATATAGCATTCAATTATGTAGGGAACTTTAATGTATAATGGAACAGTTACAAATATACATTCTTAAAGAAGTGATTTTGTTGTTTTACCAGGTTTCTAGACTGTGAAGGTCATAGACTCACCCATGTTCAACAGCGGCCTTCATGAACTGAATGCTGGAGTACTGGAGGTCATACCCTGAGCTCCTGCAGTCTCTCTTGCGTCATGGGACTGGATGGTGGAGTACTGAACGTCATCCTCTGCTCCTCCTGCAGTCTCTCTGGAGCCATGAGGCTGGATGGTAGAGTACTGAACATCATCCTCTGCTCCTCCTGCAGTCTCTCTAGAGCCATGGGGTTGGGTGGTAGAGTACTGAACATCATCCTCTGCTCCTCCTGCAGTCTCTCTAGAGCCATGGGGTTGGGTGGTGGAGTACTGAACATCATCCTCTGCTCCTCCTGCAGTCTCTCTAGAGCCATGGGGTTGGGTGGTGGAGTACTGAGCATCATCCTCTGCTCCTCCTGCAGTCTCTCTAGAGCCATGGGGTTGGGTGGTGGAGTACTGAGCATCATCCTCTGTTCCTCCTGCAGTCTCTCTAGAGCCATGGGGTTGGGTGGTGGAGTACTGAACATCATCCTCTGCTCCTCCTCTGCTCTGGAGTTTGATACTGGAATACTGATGGTCCTGAGAAGACAGATAAAGCCAGAGTTACCAGTCAATGCAACTCTATACACTAAGAAAATATGAGAATTCATTACATGGACAACCCACCTCTTTCTTGCTGTCTTCTGTATTAGTCTTGTGGAACCTGTTTAAATGGGATGCATGAAAGAGACGGTAATGAATCAAATGAAAAAGTGAAAGTGAAAGTGAAACTGATTATGAAACTGATATCTCAGTCAGGATCAGTGCTGACCTAATCCAGACCAGCACACAGAACAGACCTGCAGCTCCACAGATTGAGACTCTTGTTACCACATACACCACAGGACTATGGTCTCCTGTGAGGGACAAACAAATCAGGAAAACAGTGCTATTTAATGTGGTACAGAAACACAGATAAATTTACATATCAGAGAAAAAGAGGGAGACAAAGAAATAAATATGTATATGGGACAGGCAGAAATAAGAGAGATATACTCAGATATGTAACTGTGATGGACACAGCCGAGGATTTTTTAGCTCCATATTTATTCCTGGCCTCACAGTAGTACCGTCCTCCATCCTCAGAGCTGATGTTAGTGATGCTGTACTGCTGTCCAGATCCTACTGGAGTGGACTCATTCACCTTAAACCAGGTATAGTTATTCACTGGTGGGTTGGCATCACTGCTGCAGGTCAGATTCACTGAACCTCCAATGAGTATAACAGTTGGTCTGACAAAAACTGCAATGTTCTTGGGAGAGACTGGACAAAGAGGAACAACAACATTAAACAATAACAACAACAAAACCACCTTGTGATCAATATAACTGATGGGTGTGCTTGTTCATACTTACACCTGACAGTAAGCTTCACTGGTTTAGATGGATGTTCACTGTGGTCTTTTATTGCACAGGAATAATTGCCATCATCGTCAGGACTGGCATTCAGGAGCTTGAGTTGCGTGTTGGTTGTTTGTTCACCAGCTAACTCTTTTCCATTCTTCCTCCATATCACATGAGGAGTTTTTGCAAAACTGCAGGTGGCCGAACAGTTCAGTGTCACCTCACGTCCCTCAATCACTGGTGCAGGGATCCTGACTGTGAGATCTTGGAGGGATGGAGAGTTAGAAATAATGAAATACGAAAAATGCAACAAAAGTATTTGAGAGCCATGCACATGATAGTAAGGGTGAATAATGAGTTGGTGCAGGTAAGTGACTAAAATAGTGTGATACTGGATAATAAGAACATGTACCTGTGACTGTCAACTGAACTGCAGACTTGCTTTGCCATTTTTGTTCTTCCACATCTGTCTCAATCCTTGCATAATACTCTGCTTTGTCTGTCTTCTTCAGTTTGCTCAGTCTCATTGTGCAGTTGTTGTCCTTCTTCCAGACGTACTGCACACGATCTTTATAATAATTTTTAGATACGAGGTCAGAGGATACCTTTTCTTTCTGGGGGTTAATCAGCCAGAAGACTTTAGTGACTGTGACACCAGGAGGATGAGTGAAAGAGCAGGGCATGACCACTGATGATCCAGTCACAGCACAGATTCTCTCATGAGTCAGTGTCACCTCCCATTCCCTCTCATCGTCGGCACCTGAAATGCAAATAACATCAACGATTAGAAATGTCCTGTTGATTCAGTCACAGCACAGATTCTCCTATGAGGGACGGTCCCCCGGTCTCTTTCACTACTGCTACTGACTACAAGCCAAACCCTGTATGTGTTAGACCCCAGCTGTGTTAAAGGTTACATTTAAAGGACCAATTTTAAATCTATTAACGATAATAAATCATGAAATGACCTGCTGTGTTAGTTAGAGGACCAGTCTGTCATGTATTTACTGCAGTAATTCATGAAATGATAATGATTTGTTGAAATACTGGCTTATCCGACAATGTTGCAACCGGTATGTTCTCTTTTGACATTTCCGTTCCGGAGAGGAATATATGTTTGTGTTTTTTGGTCTGTGATCCCATTTTAAACGCTTGCTGTCAGTGTTACATATGGTGCCTTTAATGCAAAGCGAGACATAAAAAAAAAAAGGCAAGCCACCAAGCTGTGGTCTAGATTATGTAGAGGGGTTTCAGAGTGTACAACTTTCATATGGACTGGAAAAAATAGATTCATAGACTTAGATAAAAAGAAAGTCATATCGCAACATTATATTTTGCCTTTCTTGAAGTCATGCATGGGTAATGCCATCGCATAGTATATAACTGAGATAATAATTTCTTTACTCTATCAGATGAATCAGTTATATTTTAAACATACCATGCAGACATACTCTCCCTATGACTGAAACTATAAACTAAAACTCCTTACCTTGGACAATGACTGATGAGATGAGAAGCAGAGCCACACAGGGAGAGGAGAAGGTTTTCATCATCGTAGGAGTGAACTCCATACAGAAGTCTGCTACCCGTCTGAGGTCAGAGAGGAGACACAGATGGCCGCTTGTTCACAGGAAATACATGTGTTATATGCCTCCAGTTAGAGAGTACAAAGGTAAAGAGTAAAATTCTTGAAGTTACTGGTGAACATGCAGGTATTTTAAGCAATGATTATTGTTGACCTCGTCATGAGAGTCTTACCGTGCTGAGTCCCGGGTTCAGTTGGTAGAGTGAGGGAGCAACACTTTCTGCTCTGAGCATTAATAGAAGCAGCTCTCGTGGTTGACTGACATACAGGAACAAATAGCCCGGCTTTACATGCTGACGTCATGACATCTGTTTTGTGTACTTCTGTTTTTTATTTACGTCTTGTACAGCAGCACTGAACAAAACCCTTTTTTTAGATCAACTCTCAGGAAGCGTTTAGAAGGGTTGCCATGCATGCATCCAATAGCAGTAACTTATTGATTGTGTTCTTCAGTTTGTGATTTACACACCACACCTGTTTAACCTGCTGATGTCATGACATCTTTTTTGTGTACGCACTGTATGCACTGTATCTTTTTTTCTGTTAGCACTGAACAAAACCTTTTGCACATCCACTCTTAGGATTTGGTAGGGTTTCTCATGCATTAATATGGCAATTGATCGATTAGTTGATTCAGGGTGGGATAAACACACACACACACATCTTTTTTCATGAGCAGCTGACCACATGTAGAGTATGACCTCGTTTCTCATGGGCAGCTGACCACACATGTATAGTGTGAACTTGTTTCTCACGGCAGTGAATATAATTAAACACAAACACTTTGACAATGTGAGGCAGACACAGTCTATGGCAACATTTAGTAAAATATGACAAAACAAGAATGGGAGCATTCAGAGAATGCAAACCTCCGCCTTGTGACCTTGACCTTTGACCTTTACATCTGAAAATCCAATAAATGATTGCTATTATGTAACCCAATCTCCCCACAAAGTTTGATGGAAATAGGTCCATGCGTTTCTGTGTAATCCTGCTGACAAACAAACAAACAAACAGACAAACAAACAAACAAACATACAGGGGTGAAAACATAACCTCCTTGGCGGAGGTAACAAACACTAATGTATTATGTCAAATGGCTGTGAAAGTCCTTGACATCATGGAATGTGTAGTTTATTCAATAGGGAAATGAGACACATGGTGTAATTAAAAATGCCTCTGAAGAATTACCTCTTTTTTTTCAGCTGGGAATGCATTGGCACACAGTATCCCTTAAAGGACGTCTTGTGGACAGAAGTCCATGCATGAAATACCTTATTAGCCCTCTGAGGAGTAACACAAGGGAACCTAACAGAGCCTCCACTGCCCTGCACAGTGAAGAGTGCCCTCTGCTGGATGTGAAGGGTAATGACACCATGAGAATCACATTTCTGCTCTCCACGGGCAACCCCTCCCCCATCCTCAGCTAACAAATGAACTGAAGAGACTCTAGGCCCTGATGGACTTTTCACTCGCTGAGTTTAACTGTAGAATATTGATATGGTAAATACAGTCAGAAACTGAATCTGGTCTCTTCCATCCATATTTTCATATTTCTGTGGGACAAAGCCTGGTGACGGTATGAATGTGGTGAAGTGACATGCATTGGTATTTTGACTATTAAGAGCGTTCTTCAACAACTGGTATTAATATCCATTGTCATACAAACAGAGAGAAAAAGAGAAAGTTAATTTCTGTATAGAGTTTCCACAGTACCTGCCCACACACACTAACACACCAACAGAAACAAAGAGCATGTGAGAGAGGATGACGTGTGTTTGGGGATGACAGGAACAGACAGAGGGTGCCCTCTAGTGGACATAAACTGTGACAACATTAGCTTGGATTAAAATTCTGTGACAAGGTGCACTTCCTAACTCTGGCCACTAGATAGAAATATACTGTGATGATAGATCATCCAGTAGCTTATACACTCATACAACTCAGAAACATACATGCATAGATAAATCACATACACATAGGGATGTGATTTAGGCATGTTCACAGGGAGTGGGGTGTTTACTGATACAAGAATGGGTAGGACCCTATGGTACAGTATGCATTGATTGTGACAGTATAGATGCCCAAGTGGAGAGTGTTCTTGTGCTGCTGCTTGCGTGGATAGTGCAAAAAAAATGCTGGAGATATGAGGGTAAAACCCTGACTCTCTCTCTCTCTCTCTCTATCTCTCTCTCTCTTGCTCTCTCTCTCAGACACACACACACACACACACACACACAGACACACACACACTCTCAGTCTCATCCTGAAGTGCCAAAGTGACTTCTGACCTTGAGCTGACACTTCATGTGAGGGTGTGGAACATGTGAACACTCCCAGCCCCCACCACTAGCCTCTAAGCCATAATCGTGTTCACTCAGGTACTCAGTGTACACTAATATAACGCCTGACCAAAAAACATTATGCAGCGTGTGTATGTGCATCTGTATCTGTGTGTGTGTGTGTGTGTGTGTGTGTGTGTGTGTGTGTGTGTGTGTGTGTGTGTGTGTGTCTGTGTGTGTGTGTCTGTGTGTGTGTGTCTGTGTCTGTGTGTGTGTGTGTGTGTGTGTGTGTGTGTGTGTGTGTGTGTGTGTGTGTGTGTGTGTGTGTGTGTGTGTGTGTGTGTGTGTGTGTGTGTGTGTCTGTGTGTGTGTGTGTGTGTGTGTGTGTGTGTGTTTGTGTGTGTGTGTGTGAATACTGTATAGCAGCAGTTAATCATGGTCCGAATACTTCAACCGTATTCCAGTTATCCTTTCTGTGGGACATTGGATTGAGCAAAAAACACTCAAACAGTAAAGCTTACATCTGAATATATTTTATTTACCAAATAGTGGAAGCCAATTTTGTAAGAAGATCAAGTTAATGTATAATAGAAAGGTTAGTACACAGAATAATTTTAAAAGGGACTCCAACATATTACATTAGTCATGATTACAAATGCTGAAGAAGAGATCTGTCTATTTTGTAAAAGTGACTCATAATGAAAGCATCGAAATGGAAAATGACTTTCAGTTTCAAGCTTGTCTAGAATGTGCGTAATTGGTGATGCTCTGCTCTTCCCCCAGACCACCAGCTGGGTTAGATGAGCTCCTCTAGGCTCTAGTCTCCACACTGCTGTAGATCACAGAGAGCTCCCCCTCTGGTTGGTCAGGAGAACTGCAGGAAGATATCAGCAGAGTGACAGAGAGCTCAGTACAACTAAAGCACATCATTATAAGATCTGGACAAGAAATCTAGTGTGGAGTTATATTGTAGTTTATTTTTGTATACTAAGACTTCACTTAGAGCGATGACATGACTGTTTCCAGACTCAGTAACTGAACAGATATATAGACCTGAAGAGCCCCTTACCCCAATCTAGCATTCAATTAAGTAGGGAACTATAATGTATAATGGAACAGTTACAAACCAAAGAACCTACAACTATTCTTACATAAAGAAGTGATTAAGTTTTATCATGTTTTTCCGGTCTTTGAAGGTCACAGACTCACCCATATGCAGCACCAGACTTTTTGAACCGGACGCTGGCGTACTGGACGTCGTCCTCCTGAGCTCCTGCAGTCTCTCTGAAGCCATGGGGCTGGATGGTGGAGTACTGAACATCATCCTCTGCTCCTGCAGCAGCCTCGGCACTGGGGGGACCAGAGGGTCTGAAGTGATGAACATCATCCTGATTATCATCCTGATCCTTCTGAGATGATTACAGTAATGATAAGAATTACAAGGCAATGCAACACTTTGAATAATACATATTGTATTGTTATGGTAATACAAATCAGAGACATGAATAACTCGCCTCTTTCTTGCTGTCTCCTTCATTAGTCTTGTGAAACCTGTTAAAATGTGAGGTATAAAAGAGATTTAAATTAATCAAATGAAAAAGTGAAAGTGAATCTGATTTGTACCTCAGTCGGGATCAGCACTGACCTGATCCAGACCAGCACACAGAACAGACCTGCAGCTCCACAGACTGAGACTCCTGCTACCACATACACTACAGGACTATGGTCTCCTGTGAGGGACAAACAAATCAGGAAAATAGTGCGATTTAGTATGGCACAGAAACACACACAGAAAGGAACATATTAGTGAGAGAAAGAGAGTGAGAGATAGAAATATGTTTATGGGACAGGCAGAAATAAGAGAGAGTTACCCAGATCTATAACTGTGATGGATACAGCCGAGGAGGTGTCAGCTCCATGTTTATTCCTGGCCTCACAGTAGTACCGTCCTCCATTCTCAGATCTGATGTTAGTGATGCTGTACTGCTGTCCTGATCCTACTGGAGTGGACTCATTAACCTTAAACCAGGTATAGTTCCCAACTCGTGGTTTGGCATCACTGCTGCAAGTCAGAGTCACTGAACCTCCCATGAGTATAACAGTTGGTCTGACTGAAACTGTGGTGTTTTTGGGAGAGACTGGACAAAGAAGAAAATCAACCAACAATAACAACAACAAAACAACCTTGTGATCAATATGACTATTTGTTGGACTATTCCACAAGCAGAAATGCAGTATGCGAAAGTGACTGATGAATGTGTTTGTTCATACTTACACCTGACAGTAAGCTTCGCTGGTTTAGATGGATGTCCCACATGACCTTTTAATGCACAAGAATAGTTGCCTTCATTATCAGGACTGAAATTCAGGAGCTTGAGTTGATTGTTGGTTATTTGTTTAGCAGGTAACTCTTGTCCATTCTTCCTCCATATCACTACAGGAGGTTCTTCATGACTGCAGGTGGTCTTACAGGTCAGTGTCACCTCACATCCCTCCATCACTGGTACAGGTATCCTGACTGTGAGATCTTGGAGGGATGGAGTGTTAGACATTTTGAAATATGAAAATAAATATTTTTTTTTTGTCTCAACATGTTTGAGAGCCATGCACATGCTAGTAATGGTAAGGGTAAGTGCTGTGTTACTGCAGGCAAATGACTAAAATAGTGCGATACAGTATAATAATAATATCTACCTGTGACTGTCAACTGAACTGCATATGCATTCATACCATGCCATTTTTTTTTGTCCTCCTTTGTCTCAAACCTTGCATGATACTTTGCTTTGTCTGTCTTCTTCAGTTTGCTCAGTTTCATTGTGCAGTTGTTGTCCTTCTTCCAGAAGTACTGGACACGACCATTATAAGAGGCATTGGACTTGAGATCAGAGGTTTCCTTTCCTTTCTGGGGGTTAATCGTCCAGTAGACTTTAGTGACTTTAAGACCAGGATGAGTGAAAGAGCAGGGCATGACCACTGATGATCCAGTCACAGCACAGATTCTCTTATGAGGGAGGTTCACCTTCCGTCTCTGATCATCGGCACCTGAAATTCACAAAACATCAACGATTACAGCTTTCCTGGTGATCCAGTCACGGCACAGTTTCTCTAATGAGGGAAGGTCACCAGGGTACTGTTCGGTGTAGCTCGCTAAGTTGTTTAGCGAGCTAGAT
>NC_137920.1:15600989-15628489 GCF_963457725.1 Sprattus sprattus
TGAAAAAGTGAAAGTGAAACTGATTTGTACCTCACTCAGGATCAGTACTGACCTAATCCAGACCAACACACAGAACAGACCTACAGCTCCACAGACTGAGACTCCTGCTACCACATACACAACAGGACTATGGTCTCCTGTGAGGGACAAACAGATCAGGAAAACAGTGTAATTGAATGTGGCGCAGAAACACATACAGATGCATTAACAAATCAGGGAGAGAAAGAGAGGGATAGATAGAGATACAGATTTTCATGGGACAGAAATAAAAAAGAGAGAGTTACCCATGTCTTTTACTGTGACGGACACAGCAGAAGAGTTTTCTGATCCAACTTTATTCTTGGCCTCACAGTAGTACTGTCCTCCATCCACATATCTGATGTTAGTGATGCTGTACTGCTGTCCTGATCCTACTGGAGTGGACTCATTCACCTTAAACCAGGTATAGTTCTCCACTGGTGGGTTGGCATCACTGCTGCAGGTCAGATTTACTGAACTGCCCTTTGTTATCAAATCAGGTCTGATAGAGACTGATGTGTTCTTGGGAGAGACTGGAGAAATGGGATCAGAATAAAAACACCTACTGAGCAATATAATCATGTATATTAAATAACCTCACATCAGATATGAGCTACTAATGTGTGATTACTGACTAACTCTTCCTACTCACACATGACAAGAAGCTTCACTGCTGTAGATGGATGTCCCTCGTGTCCTTTTAGAGCACAGGAGTAATCACCCTCATCCTCAATCCTGATTTTATGTAGATGAAGCTCATAGTTGTTTGTTTGTTCAACAGATACATATTTTCCGTTCTTTTTCCATATCACTGTGGCGTCGTTTCCCAAACTACAATTATGTCTGCAACTCAGCTTCACCTCTCTGCCTTCAATCACTGGTTCAGTAACCAAGACAGTGAGGTCTGAGTGGAGAAAAGAAGAATTATTTAGTATAATGTATCTTAATGCATATGTAGGTGCTGATGTCCTATATTGTTGAATGCTGGTTATCACCTGTGACTGTCAATTTTACAGCATATTGACTACTCCATATGACTTGTTTTGTTATAATCTCTAGTGTATATCCTTGGCTGTCTGTTATTTTCACATCAGTCAGTTTTAGGATGCAGTTGTTCTTTCTCTTGATCTTATCCCAGTAGTACTCCACACGGCCTGTGTAAGATGGGTTCTCATAGAGATCAGGGGGTTCCTTTCCCTGTTTGGGTTCAATAGTCCAATAGACTTTAGTAGTTGTTTCACCAGCAGGGGGAGTGAAAGAGCAGGGCATGACCACTGATGATCCTCTCAAAGCACAGACATGGTAATAAGGGATGGATATCCAAAGACTTCCACTGAGGACAGCTAGAAGACAAATCATATTATATTGACTATAAAGTGGAGGTGTGTAGCAACCGATAACGTAATAACGGCCAATAACGTAATAACGGCCAATAGCGTAATTATTTAAATGTATGCTAATAATGTAATAAAGTTGCTGAGCCAATAACGTAATAACTTTTGGCCAATAACGTTAGTTATTGGCCGGTTGTTACGTAATCACTTCATTTTATCTTAATATTGCATCTTGCAACAGATGCTTAAATATCCGACCTTACAGATACCCCTCCACCCTCAACCCCCCCTCAACAGGAGGCCTTACAGGAGCAATTAAGAGTAATTTTGGATTAATTTGTCACTCTTAGGGTTCTGTTATAGTACTCTGTGTATCCAACTCTGTGACCATGCAGGCGCTTTGATGGAGTCTTTCTAAGTTCTGCGTTGCAGTTTTCAGTATGGTATTGCAATTCACTGCCGGAACGCTAGGGGTTGCGGGAATCATCTGACCGTCTCCATTGGTCTCAGTCGCCTCGACTGGTAGCATTTTTTGAAGGCACGTGTCGGGCTACCATAAGCAGAGATTTACTTTTACTCTAGGATTCTCGAATCAGCCAAAACTGTGCTAGGGCCAGTCTGATCTACAAAGCGACATTAAATTACTTGCATATTCGGGTGGGTTCACATGCACATACACACACACACACACTCTCACACACACACACACTCTCACACACACACACACCCTGTTATTGCTGTCTTGTTTGAATTTTTTTAAATGTATTTATTGTATCCATCAATGTGTATAAAAGATACTTAAATACAAAAATAATTTAATAAAATCCTTTATCCTCCGCTTATGGTAGCCTGACGTGTGCCTCCAAAAAAATGATACCAGTCAAGGCGACTGAGACCAATGGAGACGGTCAGATAATTAATCAAAGCGCCTGCATGGTCACAGAGTTGGATACACAGAGTACTTTAACATAACTATAACTTTCCTTTGTATTTCAAGACAAACCTACTCACTTTGTATGATGATTAACATGAGAAGTCGAGCCAGAGAATGCAAGAGTGCAGTCATGGTAATCTCACAGGCTGGTAACTGTAGCCTGTAAAATAAGATAACAGATTATAAAATATACATATACACTGTTATACACCTGTTTTTCTGGGTCAGGGTTAAGGTATCTGTCTGTGTAAGTGTGTGTGTGTGTGTGTGTGTGTGTGTGTGTGTGTGTGTGTGTGTGTGTGTGTGTGTGTGTGTGCGTGCGTATGTGTGTGTATGTGTGTGTGTGTGTGTGTCTCACTGGGCTAAGTGATGAGTTCAGTTTGTAAATGAGAAAGAGTTAGAGTAAGAGCTGTAAGAGTCTAACTGTGCTGATTGCTGAGTTCAGATACAGTAGTAAAAGAGCAACACACACACACACACAGACACAGACACACAGACACACACACACACACACACACACACACACACACACACACACACACACACACACACACACACACACACACACACACATACACACACACACAAAGACACAGACACATGCACAGACACACGCACACACACACACACACACGGGCACAGACAGAGAGAGTGATATTTATATTCATGCATGACAGAAAATAATATGTTATTGTACATTTTGCATGTTATTCCATATGTCTGTCTCTCTACACTATACCTTCACTACACATAGCTAGAAGTAGCTGTTTCCTCATTGTAAGCCCCCTGACCACAGACCAGACCACAGATAAAGAGAGTGAAATATCTTCTCGGGGAAAGTGAGGAAGTTAACACAAACTCTGGTGTCAGAAGACCAGACAGAGAGCTTTGGCAACACATGGTCAAATGTGACAAACACACGTTACACCAAATAATTGGATGAACTACACCAAACTCCAGCATAAAAATATTGAAACTAGGGTTTTGTTCTGAAATCATGGAACTTGCAGTTTATTGATAAAAAGATTGTGGTCATGGTTTAAGGTAAAATGCTTCAGAATGTTTATTATATCTGTAGCTTTCAACTAAACTTCATGGTAAACACCTTGAATTGGTATTATGGGTTTATCTTAACGATGCCAGGTAGCCTATGAATCAACCCACACACTGAAGACCATAGCCCTGTTAGGAGCAACAACAGTTAACCTAACAGAGTCTCCACTGACTACTATAGTAGTGAGTGCCCTCTATTGGATGTGTAGTGCAACAACATCTATATAATAACTTTTCAGCTCTGCACAGACATCCTGTTCTTCGTCCTCAGCCAGAAAACAGACTGAAAATCAACAGCTGCTCTTCCAGACACTAAAGACCCTGTTTACTCATAGTGTACTCTCACTGGTTGTGTTAAATAAGTGATCATTTCAGCAAAGGCATGGATCAGAGCACACACAATTGACGAATCAGGTACACATTCAAACTTTTATAAAGTGAGCTATCTAAAGTTACAACTTGTTCCTAAGAGAAATACATACGAAGCATCTAAAGGGTATGGCTGCTCAGAGAATGATGACTACATGTGTAATGTGTGTCTCTAGCTAGAGAATACTCAAAGTGCTTTTTGCTCTCTCCTCTTATCCTTCCCTGCATGTCACGCCACTAACCACAAGCAGTGAAAAGCAGAAGTAGCAGTTGCTCTGATGTGATGGTTTATGAAATACACATTAGCCTTTTTGGTTATTTTATGATTCACATCAAAGTATCCAGCTACATTGCGCATCTGTGCATGTGTGTCTAAAAACACGCTGCAAGCTGAGTTCAGTTTGTAAATGAGAAAGAGTTTGCTGTAAGAGTCTTACCGTGCTGAGTGCTGAGTTCAGTCGGTAGAGTGAAGGAGCAACACTAGCTGCTCTGAGCGTTAATAGAAGCAGCTCTTGTGGTTGACTGACATACAGGAACAAACAGCCCAGTTTAACATGATGATGTCATGACGTCTTTTATGTGGACTTCTGTTTTTTGTGAACGTCTTGTACAGTGGCACTGAACAGAACCTTTCACATATCAACTCTTAGGAAGGATTGGGGAGGTAATGTTGTTTATTTATATGGTGGCATTGATTAAATTATTAATTGATCGATTGGTTTATTCAATGTGGAATTCACCTACAAACACACACACCATGCTCACTGAGACACAGCGACGGCGCTACACCGGGGCTAAGGGGTGCTATAGCCCCGGCAAAAAATGCATTCTGTTCCAATACAATCCATGCTTGCGTGTTTGTACTGTGCCTGTACCCCGTTTGCCCTGTGCTGTGTGTGTGTGTGTGAGAGAGAGAGAAGGGACAAGAGGGGGGAGTAGGCCGTAAGGTGAACACTGTTTTCGTTTCAACCCATTCCACTGTCTGGCATCTACACAATCTTTAGCTCATAAAAAAGAACGAGTCCTGCTAACCTACCAAAAAAAAGTTCGTCGCTGAAGTTCCAGTCGATTGTCGATACGTCTTTGTTTTATGCAGAACTAGAGTCTTCAGAGCGTAATACGATTCTGGATGTCCAGAAGATCCAGAAGATCATGGACTCATTTGCACTTAACCACAGCAACAGACGCATTGTCCTAGCCTACTGTAAAACAACTCTGGTGATTTTTTGTTTTGTTTGTTTTTAATCATTCAAACAAGCTGTTCGCACTTCTCGTTGCGGCTGCACTTGTAGCCTATGTTATGAGTTTTACTATTAATGTAATGTAAGTTATGATGTTGTGATCCGAGACAATATTGTCAATGCATAGTTGTTTGTTTTCATTTATTATGCATATGGAATAAATACTTGTTGCATGTTGGATGTATTGTCTGGTTATGGGCAGGCGCATGGTCGCTGTCCGGAGCTGAACCTTTGCACGCACGTGAAACATTTCCGCCATTGCCGCTTGTATTACATTCTCGTGCTGTGTATCATAGCTGCTTTTATTGGGGGAAAAAACAAGAACCTCTTAATAAAGTAAGTGACGTCATGAAAATAAATTATTTTCTTAGCTACCCCACGTATCGGTCAAGCCCCCCCTTAGCACTGGGAGAGAAAAAATCCTGCCGCCGTGCATGCTGAGACATGGCCAGCCAGATGGAGAATGACATTAACATAGACATTCATGACAGGACAAAAAATCTGTTTTTTAGTTGAACTATTCTACATGATTCCATCATATACAGCCGCGGAAAAAATTAAGAGACCACTTCAAAATTATCAGTTTCTCTGGTTTTACTATTTATTGGTATGTGTTAAAGTAAAATGTACATTTTAGTTTTATTCTATAACCTACTGGCAACATTCCTACCAAATTCCAAATAAAAATATTGTCATTTAGATCATTTATTTGCAGAAAAATGACAATTGGTCAAAGTAGCAAAAAAGATGCAGTGTCTTCAGATCTCGAAAAATGCAAAGAAAACAAGCTCATATTCATTTTTAAACTACACAATACTAATGCTTTAACTTAGGAAGAGTTCAGAAATCAATATTTGGTGGAATAACCTTGATTTAAAATCACAACTTTCATGTGTCTTGGCATGCTCTCCACCAGTCTTTCACATTGCCGTTGGGTGACTTTATGCTACTCCTGGCGCAAGAATTCAAGCAGCTCGGCTTCTTTTCATGGCTTGTGACCATCCATCTTCCTCTTCATCACATTTCAGAGGTTTTTTATGGGATTCAGGTCTCGAAATTGGGCTGGCCATGACAGGGTCCTGATCTGGTGATACTCCATCCACACCTTAACTGGCCTGGCTGTGTGGCATGGAGCATTGCCCTGCTGGAGAAAACACTTCTCAGAGTTGGGGAACATTGTCAGAGCAAAAGGAAGCAAGTTTGTCTTCCGGGACAACGTTGTACTTTGCCTGGCTGAGGTTTGTAAAAGACCATAAGGATTGAACCAAAGCCGACTGGAGGGTCTCCTAGTTCGTCTTCTCTGATGAGTCCAATTTCACAGTAGGTGCAAGACTCTGTGGCTTGTAGGCCTCTCCAGGTGTCCGTCTAACCATCAGACGACCATGTGTTGGGCAAAGCTGAAAATTGGACTGTAAAGCTATCCAATGATGTCTCACTCATGTAAATCTGGTAATATTGGTATAAGTTGTGATCATTTGAATGTATACACCTCTGAAAAGCTTTTGTTGAGAAAAGGCACCTCTAAGATTGTCTGAATCACCTCACCTGGGACAAAGGGAAGACAGTTGTGCTCATTTGCATCTCATTGCCCTCCTCACAGATGTCACACTGACATCTGGTATCTGTAGCCCTTCCCCCTAGGTGTCACTGAAGACTCAATCATTTTATCGTAGCCCGACCTATTATCCCGCAAGCGCTGGTACACGTTACTTAATATTGATTTCGGTGTCATCCAGGATCCCGGATTTCGGAAAACTTAAGTTCCTGCCCAAAAAGGGTATTTAAATTAGCTTTGTAGCAAAAATGGCACATATACAGCTTATTGAAGTGTATAAGATAGTGTTGTAATACTGCGTGTACAAACCAGTCTGATACAAATAGTAGAATTTTGATTTCGTAAATTCTTTTTCTTGTTGAGCTTTATTTCCAATGGCATTTTAAATCAATGCGGGATAATAGGTCGTCGTCAACTTTGTTGCCATTTTGCGACTGTACAAAACAAATTGGAAAATACTGTAAGAAATGTTCCTGCTGAGAGTCAAACAAGACTTCGTACATTGTCTACACACCTGTCACTTCTGAAATATGTTGTTTTTGTTTGTAATAAATTAAATGATATTAAATGTACTACTAAATGTACTACTAGCATGCCATTCTCAAATTAAAGCCAGTGACATGATGGTTAACGATTAATGAGTTAACGACGGATACCGACAATTAGCAAACCTAGCTAGGTAGCATTACCATTGGATTTGAATGGTAGTTATGCTAGCTATGGCTATCCAGACAAAGGAGCCTTGTTTCTGGACACATTTCACTTGACGAGCGGGGGCAGTCATCTGGAAAGTTAAAAATGATGCTAAACGAAGGGAAATCTACTGTATGGAGATATTTCTGCTAAGTAGACAATGCAGATGGTAATTAGGCTGGTGGATATGTCCAATGTAAGAAGTGTGACGTTTTAATGAAATATGATGCAACTCTGATGATGCAACTCTCGACAACAACATGGATAAACCTCGCTGGTTGGATGTAGATAGTTTTCAGAACGAACGTCTGTGTGCAAAAAGATCTTCAATGGTGAGCCTCTGTTTGTGTCTCATAAAACGTGAGTTTTATTAAAGCATAGCGTGTGTAATGTGTAGCTATTTCATTCCGTTTGTTAACCTTTCATGCTGTCTGTCTCTGAACGTAGAGAAACATGGAGTGGCTTCTTCGTGACTTCAACTTGCACATTCTGCAAAAAAACGAAAATCACTAATTTTGAAAAAAAAACTTCAATTGTGTTTTACTCGAAATCGTCTCGGCCGACTTGTTCCCCCTTTCCGCGTGCCGGGTCACATATATATACATGTTTTTCTCTGGAAATGAATGGTATACAGTATCCCTTGAATGTACGTCTTGTGCACAGAAGTCCATGCATGCAAGACCTTAGCCCTCTAAGGAGTAACACAAGGGAACCTGACAGAGCCCCCACTGACCTGCACAGTAAAGATTGCCCTCTGCTGGAGGATTGTATGTGTGTGTGTGTGTGTGTGTGTGTGTGTGTGTGTGTGTGTGTGTGTGTGTGTGTGTGTGTGTGTGTGTGGGTGTGTGTGTGTGTGTGTGTGTGTGTGTAAGTCTGTCAGAGAGAGAGAGAGAGAGAGAGAGAGAGAGAGAGGGAGAGAGATAGAGTGAGTGTGTGTTACTCCTTGTAACAAGGTCAGATCTCCATCATTTACTGAAGCATCATATCAGTCTGCTTCTATCTAGTGGCCAAAGGGAGAAAGTGCACCTTGTCACAGAATTTGAATAGAGGCTAATGTTGTTACATGTTTTGTCCAGTAGAGGGCTCCCTCTGTCTGTTCCTCTACTCTCCAAACACACTTTACCCTCTTTCACTCTCTTTGTTTCTGTTTGTGTGTTAGTGTGTGAGGGCACGTACTGAGGAAACTCTATTGCCAAATGAATTATCTCTTTTTCTGTCTGCATATACTGTTTGTATGATAATGGATATCAATACAAGTTGTTGAAGGACGCTCTTAGAGTAATAGTCAAAATACCAATTTACTTCACTTCACCACATTCATACCATCAAACTGTCACCAGGCTCTTTTTCTCTCTCTATAATGTCACACTCTGTTGACTCACTGTGTTTACATGTAGAATGTTCTATATATAGTGAAGTCTTTTTCAAACACATTTCAATTTGGTATGAGTATTTACGGTTCACTAGTGGTGAGCGTTGGTAGAGTACAATATTGAGAGAGAGAGAGTAAGATTCATACGCAGTGAGAAACATGTGTCTCTGATTTTTGGTAATATGAGTGGTTCAACCACATACCTGTCATCTCTACTCTGTGAAAATGAATTGAGCAGGGTTGCAAAAAACACTCTAGACAGTAAAGCAAACAGATTCATTATTTTTATTTACCAAATATAGGAAAACCATTGTATAAGAAAATCAAGCAAAAATACATTAGATCTGCAGAAAGATTTGTACAAAAATATGTTTTTGAAAAGGGAGTCCTATATATTTCATTAGTCATGATATTAAAATGCCTATGAGATATCTGTCTATTTTGTAAAAGTGTTTCCTAATGAAAGCATGGAAATGGAAAATGGCTTTCAGTTACAAGCTTGTTTAGAAGGGGCATAATTGGTGATGCTCTGCTCTTCCACCAGACCACCAGGTGGTTTAGATGAGCTCCTCTAGGCTCTCGTCTCCACACTGCTGTAGATCACAGACAGCTCCCCCTCAGGTTGGTCAGGAGAACTGCAGGAAGACATCAGTACAGGGACGGAGAGCTCAGCACAACTAAAGCACATTATTATGAGATATGGACAAGATATCTAGGGTGGAGTTATATTGTAGTTTATTATTACTAAAATTCACTAAGAGCGTTCTGGACATCCTCCATGATTGTTTCCAGACTCAATAACTGAACAGATATATAGACCTGCAGTGCCCTCTCCCTCAATCTAGCATTCAATAATGTAGGGACATTTAATGTATAATGGAACAGTTTTAAATCAAACAAACCTATGAATAAACCTACATAAAGAAGTGATTGTGTTGTTTTATCAGTTTTTAGTCTTTGAAGGTCACAGACTCACCCATGTGCAGCACCAGCCTTTTTGAACTGGACGCTGGCGTACTGGACGTCGTCCCCCTGAGCTCCTGCAGTCTCTCTGGAGCGCTGGTGCTTGATGGTGGAGTACTGAACATCATCCTCTGCTCCTCCTGCAGTCACTCTGGAGTCATGGGGTTGGATGGTGGAGTACTGAACATCATCCTCTGCTCCTCCTGCAGCCTCAGCACTGGGGGGACCAGAGGGTCTGCTCTGGCCAGACATCTGGAAGTCAGCGTTGGAGGACTGAACATCATCCTGATACTGTTGAGATGATAACAGTAATGACAAGATTTACCAGGCAATGTAACTCTTTCAACTAAATAAATATGAGAAAATATATATATTTTTCACACTTATAAAAATCAGAGACGTGAACAACTCACGTCTTTCTTGCTGTCTCTTCTATTAGACTTGTGGAACCTGTAAAAAATTTGATCAATGAAAGAGACGTTAATGTATGAAATGAAAAAGTGAAAGTGAAACTGATTTGTACCTCAGTCAGGATCAGTACTGACCTAATCCAGACCAGCAGACAGAACAGACCTGCAGCTCCACAGACTGAAACTCCTGTTACCACATACACTACTGGACTACGGTCTCCTGAAAGGGACAAACAGAAGAGGAAAATACTGAATAGTGCTAATAAGTATGGTATAAATAGATAAATATATCAGGGAGAGAAAGAGAGACAGAGAGATACAAGTATATGGGACAGACAGAAATAATAGTGATATACCCCGATTAGTAACTGTGATGGACACAGCCAAGGAGTTGTCAGCTCCATATTTATTCCTGGCCTCACAGTAATAGTGTCCTCCATCCTCAGATCTGAGTATAGTGATGTTGTACTGCTGTCCTGATCCTACTGGAGTGGACTCATTCACCTTAAACCAGGTGTAGTTCTCCACTGGTGGGTTGGCATCACTGCTGCAGGTCAGAGTCACTGAACTGCCCTTGGTTATCACATCAGGTCTGATAGAAACGGAGGTGTTCTTTGGAGAGACTGGAGAAATGGGATAAAAACAATTACTGAGCAATATAATCATGTATATTAAATGACCTCACATCAGACTACTAATGTGTGCTTCCTGAGAAACTCTTACTACTCACACATGACAAGAAGTTTCACTGCTGCAGATGGATGTTCCTCATGGCCTTTTAGAGCACAGGAATAATCACCCTCATCCTCAATCCTGATTTCATGGAGATGAAGCTCAGAGCTGTTATTTTGTTCAGCATGTAAATCTTTTCCGTTCTTTCTCCATATCACTGTGGCACCGTGACAATCATTTAAGCAACTGAGTTTCACCTCTCTCCCTTCAATCACTGGTTCAGTGAACACGACGAAAAGGTCTGAGTGGAGAAAACTAGAATTAATACCTGGAATTTATGTTACTAGATATGTAGGTACAATGGTCAGAATTACCTTTTAGGTTTTAGGAGGCTGGTGAAATCAAACACTGTTAAATCAAGACAGAAGTTACCTGTGACTGACAATTCTACAGCAGAGCGACTCTGCCACTGATCTTTGTCTGTTACAATCCGTGCTCTATACGTGGTCTTGTCTGCCATCTGTACATCAGTCAGTTTTAAGGTGCAGTTGTTGTTCTTGTTGTTCTTATCCCAGAAGTACTCCACACGGCCTTTGTAAGACGGGTTCTCAGCAATATCAGAGGGGCCCGTTCCTTTAATGGCATCAATCAGCCAGAAGACTTTTGTAGCCGTTTGTCCAGCAGGGGCAGTGAAAGAGCAGGGCATGACCACTGATGATCCTCTCACAGCACAGATATGGTCATGGGTGAAGGTGACCCAATCTTTTACATCACTATTACTTTTGACATCTAGAAGACAAATCATATTATATGGACTATAAACCGGAGATGTTTTAACACAAAAGACGTCAGACACCACGTCACATCAGAGTTCTGCACAGGTCAGAGGTCAAAACAGATATATTTGTCTAAGAATGCTTTCAAGGAGAATCTATTGAATTTGTTTTGGAGATGCAGTTTAAACATTAAGTGACATCATGACCTAATCCGTTTCACAATAATTCATGTTATCAGTTCATCTTCACGACACTATATTATCAAAATTTCAATGTCACACATAAAGTTTGTGTTGGAAACATGTTGCTTTGGACATTTCCACGAATGTTTCCTTTATATTTCAAGACAAACCTACTCACCTTGTATCATGATCAACATGAGAAGTTGAGCCAGAGAATGTAAAAGTGCAGTCATGATCATCCCACAGGCTAACACAACCTTAACCTTTACGATATGATGGGTTATGAAATACAAATTAGCCTTTTCAGTTATTTTCTGATTCACATCAAACTTCACTCAGCAAGTATCCTTTTACATTGCATTCTGAGTTCAGTTTGTAAATGAGAATGTGTTTGCTATAAGATGTGCTATGAGAGCGACACTGGAACAGCCCTGTGCATTAAAAGAAGATTCATTCAGTGTGGGATTCACACACACACACACACACACACACACACACACACACACACACACACACACACACACTCACACACACACACACACACAGAGAGACATACACACACACACACACACCAAACACACACACACACACACACACACAAAAATACACATACACGCACACACAAATACACATGCACGCACATGCATACACAAACACACGCACTCACGCACACACACACACACACACACACAAACACACATACACACACACACACACACACACACACACACACACACACACACACACGCACTCACACACACACACACACACACACACACACACACACAAACACACATACACACACACGCGCACAGAAACACACACACACACACATACACATACACACACACTATGCTCACTGAGACATGGCCAGCCAGATGGAGAGTGACGTTAATGTAACATAGACATTCATGAAAGGACAATATGTCTGTTTTATTTGAACTATTCTACATGCATTCCATCATATACTATGTCTGTTCTGTCCTGTCCTTGACTGCACTATAACTTCACTAAGCACACGCAGAATGAGCAATTCCTCCACTGTCAGCTCCCTGACCACAGATGACAGTTAAATAGTGTCCACCCCTCGCATGGGTAGCTGACCACACATACAGAGTGTAAACTCTTTTCTCACAGGCAGTGAACATAACTAAACGTAAACACTTTGACAATGTGAGGCAGACACAGTGCTATGGCAAGACTTAGCTCAATATGACAAAAAACACACAATAATGAATTAGGTAAAATTACTCTAAAATAGTATTATTATGAGGTGTAATAAAAACGAAAGAATAACATTCTCTTTCTTTCTCTAGAAATTAATGGTATACAGTATCCCTTAAAAGGACGTCTTGTGCACAGAAGTCCACACATGAAAGACCTTAGCCCTCTACGGAGTAATACAAGGGAACCTAACTGAGTGTGTGTGTGTGTGTGTGTGTGTGTGTGTGTGTGTTTGTATGTGTGTGTGACATGTGAGTTGGTAAACGTGAAAGCGTTTGCTGTAGGAGTCTTACCGTGCTGAGTGCTGAGTTCAGTCGGTAGAGTGAAGGAGCAACACTACCTGCTCTGAGCGTTAATAGAAGCAGCTCTTGTGGTTGACTGACATACAGGAACAAACAGCCCTATGTAACATGATGATGTCATGACGTCTATTTCATGTAAGTCTTGTGCAATAGCACTGATCAGAACATTTAACATTTAAAGGTTTGTCATGCATTCATATGGTAGTATTGATTGATTGATTTACACAAACACATGGATGTGCACACACACATACACACACACACACACACACACACACACACACACACACACACACACACACACACACACACACACACACACACACACACACACACACACACACACACACACACACACACATACACACACACATACATACACACAGTCTGTTGTTTCCTGTCCTTGGCTGCTCTATAACTTAAGCACATACTGAAGAAGCAGTTCCTCCACTCTCAGCCCCCGGACCACAAGCTAGATGAAGAGGGTGAACTATTTTCTCATGGGCAGCTGACCACACATGCAGACTGCAAACTCTTTTCTCATGGGTAGCTGACCACACATGTAGAGTATGACCTCTTTTCTCATGGGTAGCTGACCACACATGTAAAACATGAACTCTTTTCTCATGGGAAATGAAGAACTAAAAACGAACACTTTGTTTCACCAGAGTTATGGCAACACATGTGTGTCAAAAAACACCATGATGAAATGCACCAGATGTCTACAACATGCAAATAAGAATTGTGTGTCCCTTGAAACCCCAGACTAATGAGTAAAGGGGGCGCATGGTTTAGGATTAAGTGCTTCATAGTAACTTCTGATTCTGATTAATTTCCGTTCCAGTTAACCCTTTCATAATGATGTATTGATTAATAAATAATAATCAATTAATTGAAAACAAGAGAGGGTTCCATTCCATCAATGGCATCGATCAGCACAGATATGGTCATGGGTGAAGGTTGCCCATTCTATTACAGCACTTTCAGCCGCTGAAACAACAAGCGCAGGTGTTGAGGCAGATGCCCACTGGGGGGAAGGCACTGCCCCTGGCCATAGCCAAGATGGTGGCAGTGTGGAGGTACTTTATGTGGATCACTGTAAATGTCATTTCTTTGTGCATCTAATTTATTTGCTGGCGAGACATGGCAGGTGAATAGGGTAAAAATTTTAAATACAAGGGATCACCATGAAACTTTACCAGTTGATTACATACATCATTATAAGAAAAATATGTATTACAAGTTTTTGAATTTTGCATATTGAATCATGCTAATTAGGCTGGATCTCATTAAATATGCACGTTTTTGCATATATTTCCGGTACATGAATCTTAAACTGTGATAAAGCCAGGACCAAAATTCTTTTTTTATTTTGTTTATATATCAAATGACAAAACATCCTCAGATGGATTTTAGGATATCTGCTTTTATGACCTGGGAAATCAATATATACTATCCATGGCCTTAAAAACCCTATTTTCGCCATGATTTCCAGGTAAAATGACCCATAAATCTGGCCAGGAACAATTTATAAATAAATCCGTCTGTAGATGTCTTCATAACAATGCTATGTGTGAAACTGGGAAGTGTGGTGTACCTAGGTTCTACATAGGCTGAGAAATGTGTACCTATAAATGAAAAAACAGTAATTTTGAGAAAACCGCATTTAAAGACCTCACGTGACGCACTGAGCGAATCACGTTAGCAGGAAAGCGCCGTCAGCCAATGAATCCCTTCAGAAAGTCAGGATTGGTTGCTGAAAAGAAAGGAAATGCCCATATTTGGATTACACAGCCTTCTTATCGAGGCTCTGAGCTTTAAAATCATAGCAGACATGACAGATGTCGTGTAAAAAGACGAAACGCTGAACGCGGTTCAAGCGAGAATTCTTGGTTAATTTAGGAGAAAATGGATGCCGCGGCTTAACTAAATGCAGTGAAACAGACACATAAATGTGTAATTTTGACGTTTTCTTTATGGTAGTATGAAAGATAACAAGTTAAAGAGGCAAACTAGCCCAAAATCTCAAATTTGACCAGGGCATGACAAAAATCGATATTTCACCTGCCGTGTCTCACCTTAAGCACTTTGAGCAGCATTGTTTTGTATGAAAGGTACTTTACAAATAAAGTTTTATTATTATTATTTACATCTTATAGTAGAGAAGAGTCATTTTTCAACGTGGGAAGAAGGCCTCAGAGGTAATTGGTTGATTACTCAATTCAATTAAATTTTATTTATATAGGGCCAAAACAATCAAATTGTCTCAGTTATGTCACCGGGTGATCAGGGTTGCTCTGGGGCTAAAAGGTTCCCTGTTGGGGGTGAGCTCTGTGTGCTGGGTGAAAGGTTCTCCTCTGGGGGTGAAAGGTTCCCTGTTGGGGGTGAGCTCTGTGTGCTGGGTGAAAGGTTCTCCTCTGGGGGTGAAAGGCTCTCCTGTGGGGGTGAAAGGTTCCCTGTTGGGGGTGAGCTCTGTGTGCTGGGTGAAAGGTTCTCCTCTGGGGGTGAAAGGCTCTCCTGTGGGGGTGAAAGGTTCTCCTCTGGGGGTGAAAGGTTCCCCTATGAGGGTGAAAGGCTCCCATGTGAGGGTGAAGGCTCTCCTCTGGGGGTGAAAGGTTCTTCTGTGAGGGTGAAAGTTTCCCCTGTGGGGGTGAAAGGTTCCCCTGTTGGAGGTGAAAGGCTCATCTGTGGGGGTGAAAGGTTCTCCTGTGGCAGTGAAATGTTGCCCTGTGGGGGTGAAAGGTTCTCCTCTGGGGGTGAAAGGCTCTCCTGTGGGGGTGAAAGGTTCTCCTGTGGCAGTGAAAGGTTCTTCTGTGAGGGTGAAAGGTTCTCCTGTGGCAGTGAAATGTTGCCCTGTGGGGGTGAAAGGCTCTCCTGTGGGGGTGAAAGGTTCCCCTGTGGGGGTGGAAGGTTCCCCTGTTGGGCTAAAAGGTTCCCCTGTGGGGGTGGAAGGTTCCCCTGTTGGGCTAAAAGGTTCCCCTGTGGGGGTGAAAGGTTATCCTGTGGGGGTGAAAGGTTCTCCTGTGGCAGTGAAATGTTGCCCTGTGGGGGTGAAGGTTTCCCCTGTGGGGGTGAAAGGTTCCCCTATTGGAGGTGAAAGGTTCCCCTGTGGGGGTGAAAGGCTCTCCTGTGGGGGTGAAATGTTGCCCTGTGGGGGTGAAATGTTGCCCTGTGGGGGTGAAAGGCTCTCCTGTTGGGGATGAAAGGTTCCCCTGTGGGGGTGAAAGGCTCTCCTGTGGGGGTGAAATGTTGCCCTGTGGGGGTGAAATGTTGCCCTGTGGGGGTGAAAGGCTCTCCTGTTGGGGATGAAAGGTTCCCCTGTGGGGGGAAAGGCTCTCCTGTTGGGGATGAAAGGATCTTCTAAGAGGGTGAGCTCTGTGTGCTGGTGGCTGGTGCAGGTTCCCTCTGTGACTCACTGTCTCTCTTCTAGTGACTGCAGAGCCATCAGACGTCACTCAGCCAAGAGGGGACTTCCCCAAGAGGCCAGTTCTGCTACTGTAATGGTGACTTGGTCTTCCAGTGAATTACACACACTCTCCACACACTCGCCACACATTCTCCTTTACACACATGCACACATACACACACACACAGACACACACATCCACGCACACAAACACACACACCCACACACACACACACACACACACGCTTACAAACACACACACACACACAATAAAACAATCACATACACAAATATCTGTATGCATACCAGTCGAAAAAAACACTGTGATTTTAAACTCATACCCTCTGACATGTGTGTTGAAGACATTTCCTCCTGTGTAAACAGTGTGTTTTTGATGGACATTTTTAAAAATCTTCCAGGATGGAAAACATTTTCGAAGGAAATGTGATGGTATGATCTCACTCTCTCTCACTCTATCTGTCTCTCTCCCTGAAGAGAGAGAAAGAGAGAGAGAGAGAGAGAAAGGGAGACACACTCGGCATACATACAATATATGATCGAGATTATTTCCAAACACTGTTAATGAAAAGAATATAATAATCAAGTGCCTTGTATTAATATATTCCTTGTATGAATCATGTGCTTATGAAAGAAGGATAATGGCTTTTCGGTGTGTGTGTGTGTGTGTGTGTGTGTAACTAGAATATTAGGTGCCACTTAGTCTGCATATGAACAAGATCATATTTAGACCAGAGGAGATAAGAAGGGAACTGTGCTTCTTCCGACCTTGTCCAAAACTGCCATCCTTGCAAGACAGGGAGCTTTGGACGTGAGAAATCCACCACGTGGTTATCCCTGCTGAAAGCTTAACTTCTGGCTATATAAACCTTCTGCGATGGGTTTATCATTGCCTTCACTCAGCCTTCACTCAAACAAACAAAGCCTTGTGCTGGGAGGGGAGCCCGATTGCAATTGTTTTTGTTGTTTGTCTAATAAATGTACTTACATGCAGCTCTGGAGTCCTGAGGTAACTAGGGTGAATTTTCACCTATCAATATATGTGAATATATAGCTACACTAGGCCTAAACAAACATACTTTATAAAACATGCAATGTGCAACTGCATTTACAGTATGTATACATTTTGAATGTGACGACAGAGGCTATATATATCTGAGGTTGCTTTGGATATCTTCTCCATGTGACGCTTTTATAGTGAAAATCGTGTATGACGTATAAAATGGCCATGTGATTCAACAGCTTATCAGCTCTGACTTCTCAAATGAAGATAAAGGTAGACAAGGTGATGTATGAAAATTATTTCAGATATCCCATTAACTCTTTCAGGTCCGGCCGTGCAAATATCAGTACTCCAGTACTGATGACATAATGCCGCTGTTTTATCATAACCTAACATAGAAAACTTAAAAAAACGGTTGTATTGTGTGACAGAGAGATCAGCCAATGAGAAAATGTCTTCTATCTGTGTTTGAATGGTACACGAGATGGGATTGGTTGAATTTTATGTCAGTCTCGCATGACAGAACTTGGCAGCCGAACTTTAAAAATGGCGTCTCTACCAAAGCGAGCAAGACCATCGAAGCCTTATACTTTGGACGAAGTTTTAGCTATTTTAGATCAGGACAATCAGGATGAAGAGCCAGACAGTGAACCTGAAGGGATGTCAAGCTCAGAAGAGAGCGAATTAGACCATCAACTGCTAAATTCTCCGGACGATTCCAGGTGAGACCAAGTGTAAACCCCTCCCCGCAAGTTTATCCCTCCCGCTAGTTTACCCCTCCCGCTACCCCAAAGGTAACACTGTATGTAGTAAAATAAACGCTGTCTATACATCTACGTTTTGATTTTTGAAGAAGCCTATGTGTCTGAGAAACAAAACCTAAAGTCTCTGGCAACTAAAATAGTTGTTGTTTTACAATTTACAACGCAACATATTAAGATTTAATAAATATGTAGCATTCAAATTAAAAGTGCTAATACATGTGTCTGCACCTTTGGAGGACGATGAGACAATGTGGAAGACAAAAGACAATCAACACAGCTGATGACCGCCTGGGAATTTAAAAAAGACAAATATTGAAAATACTGAAATGCTTAAATGAATAGAAGTATATCTAAGATTGAGCATTATACTTTCATATACTGTACCATCTTTATTTTATTTTTTTATCCTCTCTCAGCACTTTTGGAGGACAATGAGACAAAGAGGCCCAGAAGCAGAGGAAGTGAAAGACGGTCGAGGGATGGCGCAATACGTGTTTTGGGGGAGGGGGAGTCAGACTCGCAGACAGCATGTTCAACCCCTTAAAGCAGAAGTCCACAAATACACAGACGTTATCATCTCTTAAAGGGAGAGGAGCAAGAAGGGGAGAATCCCACAAAGAACCACTTCGCGGTGAGCAGCACACAAACCAAGAACTAACCGCACAGCAAGCAAAGGAACAAAGACTCAAGGACCAGAACAAAGGAATGAAGTATCACCTGGTTCTCGCCACTTGCTACCTGGCCATAGGTAAACTACACATGCATCCACACAGTTCAGTGCTGTACTGAAACGGTAGGCTTTTTTTGGTTAAATCTTGTCAGAAAAGTTGAGCTGTGAGCATTGAGTGTTTTGTTCTATTTAGAGCATTTGGGAGTTTGACCTTGAAGACAGTTAGACCCAGGGTATCATTTATGTTGCTAAATGTTTGTTTCTGCAGCAGTTTTTTTTGGTAGGACAGATGTCTGAATGGTCTTAGCTACAAGTCTGAGTGTTGTTAAGGGCAGTTGCATGCATGCAAGTGTCCACATCTTGTTCAGACACACTTTTCAACTTGTGAAATCTTTGCAATGCTTTTCAAAAATATTTTTTTAAAAATTAACAAAATGTGTGACCTTTACCATTCAAAGTTGTCGCTTGAAACTAGATTTATCTTCTCGCTCTCACAGTGTTCCTATTGAAGATATTATTCTTATTGTGCGTATTATTCTGTTTCAGTGATTCATATCTCACTGCATGTAACAGCATTATGACCTATGGCTAAGGTCTGCACTTTCTATATTCAACATTTAATTAAATTGAAATCATAAACCACACTACTCTTCTCCCTCTCACAGGTTGGTCCAGCGTCTACTCCTTGAATGTCACGGGCCTAGAAGGAGAAACTGTCCACATTAACTGCCTCCCCACTGCGGGCATCACAGACAAAGGCGCGTACCTCTGCAAAGGAGAGACCCGCTACAGCTGCCAGGACCTCTTTCCGATGAAACCTGGAACCGGGGCCGGCCAGCACAAGAGGTTCTCCCTTGACACAACGGGGCATGAAGTGGTGGTGAAGATTACAAAACTCAGGGGTTCTGATTCTGGAACCTACTGGTGTGGATTGGACCGACAGCACCGGTACAGGGACTACGTCCAGATTTGTGTGTGTTTTGTTTATGTGTGTGTTTGTGTATGTGTGCGTGTGTGTGTGTGTGTGTGTGCGCGTGTGTGTGTGTGTGTGTGTGTGTGTGTGTGTGTGTGTGTGTGCGTGTGTGTGTGTGTGTGTGTGTGTGTGTGTGTGTGCATATGTGTGTGTGCATGTGTGTTTGTGTGTGTGTGTGTGTGGGGGGGGGGGGTGTATGACTACTATAAGCTCCTATTGTATGGATTTGCTTGGGTTTGAGGGGGAAGAATGTATGCGTTTATCCATTTGTCAAAGGGATGATATACAGATAAAATATACTTTTTATATTTAAATGTGGTCCTGGGGAAACTGAGTGCAGAGAGAGAGAGAGAGAGAGAGAGAGAGAGAGAGAGAGAGAGAGAGAGAGAGAGAGAGAGAGAGAGAGAGAGGAGAGAGAGAGAGAGAGAGAGAGGAGAGAGAGAGAGAGAGAGAGAGAGAGAGAGAGAGAGAGAGAGAAGAGAGAGAGAGAGAGGAGAGAAGAGAGAGAGAGAGAGAGAGAGAGAGGAGAGAGAGAGAGAGAGAGAGAGAGGAGAGAGAGAGAGAGAGAGAGAGAGACTGACAGAGAGGGAGAGGGGACAGAGAGAGAGAAAGAGAGATAGACATATAGAGAGAGAGAGCGAGAGAGAGAGAGAGGAGAGAGAGAGAGAGATGGAGAGAGAGGGAGAGATGGAGAGAGAGGGAGAGAAAAAGGGAGACAGAGAGAAAGAGAGAGAGAGAAAGAGAGAGAGAGAGAGAGAGAGAGAGAGAGAGAGAGAGAGCACATGTGTTCACGCAGTGGAAAAAAAACAGAACTGCAGGGTTGGGTAATACCCAGATGGTACACTGATTTGGCTGAAAGACGTTGCGCTGGTGACTAAAACACTCACTGCAACATTCAGAGATTGTCCTCAGGCATTCATCTCATGATTAATCGCTAACTCATCAGCATCTGGTGTCTGTACGAGAACAAGTGTCTTAATGCTCCTGATAATACCGTGACATAGAGCAAGACCATGACATAGAGCCATGTATCAGAGAAAAGAACATGAATCATGGATTTGCACTGAAACATAAATTATCATATTCTATGTAACAGTAGGCTGGTAGTGATTCACAGTGTTACTGAAACATACATTATCATAGTCCATCAAACAGTAGGCTGGTACTAATTCACTTGCTCCTTACCTGATACTTCATCACATGTACTGATTATTGTATAACTTATCCATGTTAGCCATCATTTTGGCTAAAGCTGAATGCCAAATGAATATATAAATACTTTAAAAATATATATAAATATATATCACTCGCTTCGGACAAAAGTGTCAAATATCAAAACAAAAATGTACCACTAATGATCATAATGCAATTCTTAGGACGCAAGGATGAAGGACGTGGAACGACACAAAGCCTGTCCACTCCTATGGTCGCGGAGCTACGCCCAAGACCCCCCACAGCGTCCCCTACCGCTCCACATGGTAGGAAGAGCTACAGACCAGCAAAACCTCATGTGTTTCTCTCTTTTTCGCTCTCTCTCTCCCTCTCACTCTCTCTCTCTCTCTGTCTCTATCTCTCTATCTCTGTCTTTCTTTCTCTCTGTCTCCCTTTTTCTCTCCCTCTCCCTCCATCTCTCCCTCTCTCTCCATCTCTCTATCTCTCTCTCCTCTCTCTCTCTCTCTCGCTCTCCCTCTCTTTCCCTCTCTTTCTCTCTCTCTCTCTCTCTCTCTCTCTCTCTCTCTCTCGCTCTCTCTCCCTCTCTCTCTCCCTCTACTGATGTAGCAGCACACCTCATTCTATGCTTCAAAGCTTTGGAGAGACACCAGAGACACCTTTACGTAATCAAAAAATGGCTTTCTTTCTTTACCTTTTATGGATCTGTTATGCTTTGTTTGTTTGTTTGTTTTCTTTTTTTTCTTTTAAAATCTCCATATGGTTTCTTTTGACTGTGTGATGATGATGCATGTCATCTAACTGACTATTGTTTCACAGGCACACCTGTCCGCCTCATTCTCTCTCTGTGTCTGGTGACAGCCTTTGTGTTTGCAGTCACAGCCCTGATGCTCCACAGACGCTCTGGGAAACAATCAGAAGGTGAGACTCCGGATTCAATATGAGAACGCTCAAATATACACTATATGTTATACAGACTACCTTAAAATCTACAGACTATATTAAGCATGTCAAGACCTGTCAGAGTACCTTAAAATGGTGAAATAAACAGTATGTATTATACATGTCACATAACCTTATTAAAAGTACTTGACAGGTCTCAGTGTCATGATCTGATGTTTCTGAATGTGCTTTACGATTTGGATTGATTGAAACGCTTTCAAGGTCGTGCATTATTTTCAGATCATGGCATGGCTACGAAGTAGCTCAAAGTCTACTGGTCATGTTTTGTTTGCTATCAATTTTCTGAGTTCTTCTTACTTATGAGGATTTGGTTTGATGTAACCATGAAAACGGTGATGTTTACTGTCCTTCTCTTATTCTCTTTTCAGTGGCCATCTCAAAGGAACCAAATAAAGCGGGAACCAAAATTGTGAGTTTTTTCCGTCATTTGAAAATGATCATAGAATACCCATGTTTAGTTCAGATTGCAGTTATGAATAAAATACTGACAATTACGTGATTTTTCATAGGCAATTGATGATTATGAGAACAATGGTCTGGATAAAGAAAACAACAGCATTATTGAGACGGCATCTACCTACCAAAGCTTACACCCCAACACTGCTCAACGTGATGCCGTTTACCAAAGCTTACACCCCAACACTGCCCAACGTGATGCCGTTTACCAGAGCCTGAACCCCAACACCCTACAACCTGATGCAATTTACCAGAGCCTGAACCCTAAAACCCTACAACATGATGCAATTTACCAGAGCCTGAACCCTAACACCCTACAACACGATGCAATTTACCAGAGCCTGAACCCCAACAGCATCCCATCTGATGATATCTACCAGAGCCTTAACCCCCAAACCCTACAACATGATGCAGTTTACCAGAGCCTGAACCCTGACCAGAGAGCCAATAGATCCCAAACCCTTCTTCCATGAAGCAAGGGAAATAAAACCTCACTAGTCCAAATGTTCCTAGTCAAGCTAGAAAATAAACACCACACAGCATTAGCTTAACTCTGAACTACCCTAGCATGCCTCTACCCCTGCGTGCTGTACAGGGAATATCTAGCCAAATTGAGGTGCCCTTGTTTGGGCACATACTCTGTGTTGTGGTCATGTAAAGGGATTTCCAGACACCAAATATCCATTATTTTTTATGTTCTATACAATAAGTCATATTGATTGATTGATTGATATCATACCAGTCACCGTGTGTTAGTGTGTTAAGTTATTTGTCATTTACATGACATTTTTAAATAAAATGTTCTGAAAACTGGTTAATCAGGCACACACACTATTTCTCTTTCTCACTCTCACGCCTAATTACACACAGAGGCTAGCTAGGCTAACTCACTGCAGGCTGTCGTATATTGACTCTGACAGAAAAACACTTGTGTGTGTGTCTGTGTGTGTGTTTGTCCGTGTGTGTGTGTTTGTGTGTGTGTGTATGTTTATGTGTGTGTGTGTGTGTGTGTGTGTGTGTGTGTGTGTGTGTGTGTGTGTGTGTGTCTGTTAGTGTGAGTCCCGTGTTGCCCTTCCAACTGTAGATCCTCTCACCTGATACCTACCCTGACCTCATTTCAACCACAGCAATCTGTCATTTGTGTATGTATTTATTTACCCAGAAGAATTTATTTTGAGATTTTAAAAGATATAAACAAGACAAGTTAGCTCAACCATAAAATACATTTTAATGTCACGAAAGATTGTATTGGTAAAATACTTTAAGCTAAATATGAGATCAAAGGTAAAGATCAGGGGCCGTATTCACAAAGCCTTTTATCTTACCACTAGGAGTGCTCCTAACTCGCGCTAAAACCTTTTACGTAGGAGTAATTTCTTAAAAGTGATTCACAACGGCTCTGAGACCTACTCATACTAAGGATAAAACCAACTCCTAAGCTTAAGATAAAAACTCCGTTGCTATGGATGACGTCGATCCTCATGCACGAGTTTAGAAGTGGTGCGCACGGTGATTGGTTGCTGACAGGCGCTCTCATTCAAAACTCAGTCCTAACATCCCCCTAACGATCCCACTAAATCAACAGAAAATAAGAGAATAACCTAGGCTTCAAATAAAGTCATATTAAATAGTTATGGACAGTGCACTTAGCAGAATGCACACGCATGATGACAAGTTTGTGCATCCAATGAGAATGACGCTTTGCACGTTAAGAGAAAGAGAAATTGCCGAAAAAAACACGGAAATTGCATGAAATCAAAGAAGTAATAATTAAAGCACCCTGCAAACTATGCGTGAGGCATGGGAGGACATATGTGTTAACATAAATGCTTCATTCCCTGCCGTGTGTCGCTCTGTCGATGACTGCGAGAAGCGGTGGTATGCGCTCCAGTCACAAGGATGGAGATTGCGGAGTGAACTTTAAAAGAGCCGTCGCGGCTACAGGTATTGTGTCACCAAAATAGGCCTCATGCGTATACTTGCATGTTGTAGTTCAACTGTGCTCCCGGTTGTGGATTGAGGAAGGGTGTCAAAAGCCATGTCTTGCATGGATAACCACTGTCACCCAACAAGTGGCATTCAGCAGGTACATGGTGCCGCTCAAAAAGGCGCAGACCGCTCTCCATTAAAATGCGCGAATCGTGAGTAGATCCAGGCCACTTCGCAACAAAATCCATGATTGTGAAAAATCCAAAAATCTTAATGTTATCAAACATTTAATTTCCGGACTGATTGGGTTGTTTCGGATAGTTGGAGACGTGATTGCATCCCACACTAATTCTAGTAAAATGTTGATGCCTTCGCGGTTTAAACGATATCTTCTCAACAATCGTTCATTGTCTCCAACACCTTACGTCTGGCCTCAGCCATTTTAAGACTTTTTGTGAATAGGTCTTAGTGACTTAGGAGTCCTCACGAGGAGTTTTAAGCTGTCCTAGACTTAGGTGCTACTTTTAGGGATAAAATATTTTGTGAATTGCTCTTAGTAAAAAAAAATAGGAGTCCTAAATTTAAGACTGACACGCCCATTATTTTTAGGAGTTTCTCCTAAATTCGCCACTTATGAGCTACTTTTAGCCCTAAGATTCTTTGTGAATACGGCCCCTGGTAATTAGCTGACACTATCCAAAGCAACACACATAGGGACCCTGCAGTGGAAAGGGATCAAGCCCAGGTCAACCATTTCCAAGGCAACAGTGTTAACCACTGTACCACCACCAAGTAAGAGCTGTGAAGTCAAGGATGTGATTAACAGGTTAAACTTCCATGTGATTGGCTGCAGTGGATATGCTTTAGAAGCTTCCATAGACCGTATCTGATTGGACTGTAACTGCTGGTTGCATCTGATTGGCTGCAGTGGACATTCTTTAGTATGCTTTCTCAGACTGTACCTGATTGGACCGCTAACTGTTGGCTGCATCTGATTGGCTGCAGTGGACATTCTTAAGTTACTTTCTCAGACTGTACCTGATTGGACCGCTAACTGTTGGCTGCATGTGGTTGGCTGCAGTGGACATTCTTTAGTATGCTTTCAAAGGCTGTATCTGATTGGACCGCTAACTGGTGGCTGCGTCTGATTGGCTGTAGTGGCCATGTTTGGCCATGCTTTCATAGACCGTAACTGATGTGGCCCCTAACTGCTGGTAAACTGGATTTTGTATGATCTCGTAGACTGGATCGTTGTTGTTGACGATTGGATCCATTATCTCATAGTCGGACGTCGTTTGGCCACTTTTTCCAGTTGGGTCAAATTCGTAATCATTTACTAAACCCTGAAACAATAGAAAATGTATTCATGTAAGATACGACACACAGGGAGAGAGAGAGAGAGAGAGAGAGAGAGAGAGAGAGAGAGAGAGAGAGAGAGAGAGAGAGAGAGAGAGAGAGAGAGAGCACATGTGTGCACGCAGTGGAAAAAACAGAACTGCAGGGTTGGGTAATACCCAGATGGTACACTGATTTGGCTGAAAGACGTTGCAGTGGTGACTAAGAGACTAAGAGACATTCTTCACTTATCTAACCAAACAGCATACGAGGGATGTCACTAGACCACTAAACATGACTGAAGGACATATGTATGTACACATTGCATTATTATTTTGTTTTGTTTTTCAGATAAACTAGTAATATTTTATGGTGTTCAAATTCAAAATTCAATTAAAAAATAAGATGCTAGGACTATGACTACTCATTCTTGGAGGAAGTCCAGAGGGGAAACAACTGTAAAAGAACATTTCAAAGACTCAATTTCCCAGGGTGCATTGTACTCACCACTCCAGGATTAGGCAGATGATAGATGTGTGTAACAGCTGAGTCATCTGGCACTGATCACAAAACAAACAAAAACAAAAGCATAAATAATAAAAAGAAAATCTAACAAAAACAAAAACACAGTAGTATGAATTATTAGCTGCAGCAATTTGTCATTGCTTTGTGACTACATTCCAGAAAGCTCAATAACCATCTACTTCTTTTTCCAAAAACTATCAAAAAACAATGTCAGGTACTCATAACAGTAGATGAGACGACTTTAATGTCATTTTTAAATCATTTTAAGGAAATAAAGAAACTTGAGAGTGGAGAGTTTTCAGCTCCAACACAACAGACAGGTTATATATGCTTACCGAGCTGCTTCCTCTGTCTCCATTTGTAGAGTGCAAAGAGTAGAACAGCACACACCACTGCAGCCAGGCTCAGAGAGACCACCAGGACAGGTGCGGTACCTGGCACAACAGAGGACGAATTAGATATGGTTACTCAAGGGCAAGATATTCAGGTCACCATGAAAATCAAGCTCAAGATCTGGAGCCCCAGCCCACACACACAAACACACACACAAACACACATACACACACACACACACACACACTCACACACACACAAAAGCACAAACACACACACACACACACACACAAACATACACACACACAAACACACACGCACAGACACACACACACACACACACACACACACACTTTCCTTATTTAATTACTGATTGATTTAGTTATTCTAAAAAACACATATATTGCTGTATACCTAGCATCAATGTTGGCTTAATTGTGTGTTGGGCTGTTGCACCTCCACCCACTACTTTGGTTGTTGTCACGGCGCCTGTTGCCACGGTTGCAATATATCCTGGTGGTGAGGCTGTATTCCAATTATTCCCCCACGCATTTTGAGAGAACACAAATAAAATATGGAGATTTGTCAATATAGATAAGGGATGAAGCAGTTAATTTAATAAATATTTTATTAGATAAATATTGCAGAGGGCTTTACAGCTATGGGCTGGTCTTCCATTCACTACTTTGGTTGTTGCTATGATACCTGGTGTCGATAGATTGAACATATTTACCACAGTGTTTCCGGCTTTCGTCGCTCTTGTCGTCACAGTCAGCTTCTCCGTCACAAACCCATGACTTGTGAATGCATTTCCCATCATTGCAGGAGAACCTATTGGTGCCACACTCCATGTCTTC
>NC_137920.1:15633489-15650989 GCF_963457725.1 Sprattus sprattus
TCGAAGCGCGCCTCTGGAGGGAAAATCGCGCTGTGCGCCGGGTGCAAGATAGGAATGATACATGCGTCGGTGACAATGACAATTGCGCTGGGTGCAAGATAGGGCCCTAAGTGTGTGTGTGTCGCCTGCACCTGTGTGTGTGTGTATTGCATGTGTGTTCAGCGTGCATGTCTGTCTGTGTGTGTGTGTTGGGGTGTGTGTGTCTGTGTTGTGTGCGTGTGAGTGTTAGTCTGCATGTATCTGTGTGTGTGCATGTGTGTATGTGTGTGTCACGTGTGTGTTGTGCATTCAAGTGTGTGTGTTGCACGCGTGTGTGTGTTTGTGTGTGTGCGTGTGTGTGTGTGTGTGTGTGTGTGTTGCACGCGTATGTATATATGTATGTGTGTGTGTGTGTGTGTGTGTGTATGTGTTTGTGTGTGTGTGGGTGTGTCTGTGAGTGTGTGTGTGTGTGGGTGTGTGTGTGAGAGTGCTTGTGATGGCACGCACCTCCTTTCCTCTTAGATCTGCTCTTCATCAGTCTGAAGATGACCGTTAGCAGACCAAAGAGCACCAGTGCAGCAGCCAGACCTCCAGAGAGATATGCAAACAGACCTGCAGGACCCGAGAACATATACAGACATGCTCCAATGATTAAGAACTATCCACTACCGAACAATAGAGGATACTATCAAACTTGTTTTGAATATTGCTAATCAGATGAGAAATTATGCTCAGCTAAATTCTGCTTTGCTGAATTATGCTCAGCTATGCTAAAATATGCTAAGCTAAATTATGCTATGCTAAAAGTTCTGCTATGCTAAATAATAATACATTTTTTCTACATAGGATTGGAACAGATACTGTGGTTGTGGTCTCTATGGTGACCAGATAGGGTTTTGATATTGAGTGTAATTTCATGTCATGACCACAAGGCAGCGACCTTACATTTGTGGTGTCTACATGAAGGAGGGGCGACATAATGAGCTCATCTCGTATGAAAGAGACAAATGTTGTCAATGTTGCGCCTGTGTGTATGTGTGCGTGTGCGTGTGCGTGTGCGTGTGCGTGTGTGTTTGAGTGTGCATGTGTGTGTGTGTTTGTGTGTGAGCTTGTGTCAGTGTGTCCCGTGTGTGTTTGAATGCGCATGTGTGTGTTTTTGAGTGTACATTTGTGTGTGAATGTGTGTGTGTGTGTGTGTGTGTGTGTGTGTGTGTGTGTGTGTGTGTGTGTGTGTGTGTGTGTGTGTGTGTGTAAAGGGAAAGAGAGAAGGAACCTAAGTCATTCATTTCATGATGAAGAGTGACGAAGAGTGTCCCCTCACCTGATGTAGCTGAAGTGTGATCAGAGTGAGAGTGTGTGGCGTTGTCAGACTCTGTGGTGGCAGAGGGCAGGCTGACTGTTGCATTAGAGTCAGTCCCTGGTACAGGAAGACAAGCTTAAAAACGGAAGGTCAAAAATACACCAAGGCCTGAGATGAGGCAAGTGAAACAGGCCACCACAGAGAGAGACAGAGAGATGGAGTTATAGAGAGGGAGAGGGAGAAGCAGGCCAACACAGAGAGATAAAGAAAGAGAGTGAGAGAGAGAGAGTGGAAGATGGGGCAAGTGAAACAGGCCACCACAGAAAGAGAGAGAGAGATAGAAAGAGAGAGGGAGAGGGACAAACAGGCGACCACAGAGAGAGATAGAGAGAGAGGGAGATACAGATAGAGAGAGAGAGAGAGGGAGATAGAGAGAGAGAAATGAGCCATGTGAACAGAGGCCACCCTGCTGTTACTTCCACCACAGAGTTTCACAACGCCTGTCGTTTTTGCCACGATTTCAAAAGATCAAGTATCTAACAGATGTTTCACGCTTACAACTGAAATCAAAGTTTTATTACGCTATTAAAACGATACACAACCTCCAGTTCCCAATGTAATAATCATGAGTGACTATTATTGTCACGCAGAGCAATTATGACACAGTCCTTAAGGGGGCGGCTACAGTGCCTAGTGTGAACATTAAAATGTCTCCCTTGCCTTGTACTGCAGAGGCCTCTCTTATTTAGTGTCAGAGAGAGAGAGACAGAGAGAGAGAGGGGGGGGGGGGGTGGAAGAAGAGAGAGGGGAGGGGGAAGAAACCCCTCTAACTACATGTAGTGTCAGATCCTGAAAAAATGTTTACCTGACATGGTGGCGGGGGTTGCCATAGTGACCCCTGGAGCGGCTGTGGTAATGACAGCAGGTTGTGGTTTGGACTTTTTAACTGAGAAAGAGAGAGAGAGAGAGAAAGAGAGAGAGAGAGAGAGAGAGAGAGAGGAAGAGAGATGGAGGGAGAGAGTGATAGAGAGTGGAGGGAGACAGGGAGATTTTATTTGTGGGTGTGTACTCGGCGTGTGCGTGTGCATGTGTGTGTGTGTGCATGTGTGCATGTGTGTGTGTGTGTGTGTGACAAAAAGAGAGATAAGGATAGAGAGAGAGGGAGAGAGAGAGAGAATCAATTATGTGCTTGATAAAGCACTTCTAGGAGTCAGAAATACTGGAATCACAGATAAAACTATGTAAGACACTCTTTTGTGTGCCTCTATCAATACCAATAAATCAGAAGTCTTACAAATTCACCAAACAGACATAGAGTAACATACGACAATGAACAGACAATACTACTTTGAGGTTCACTTTGGAGTAAAAATCATCCCATTGAGTTCTTAAGTACTTAATTACAATTCCACCAAACAGGCATAGAGTAATATTTCTGACATGGTTATTTATGTGACTTACATATTTTGAGGTCAACTTTGGTGTAATAATCTTGTCCCCAATTGTCAACTCCACACCAATATGTCCCAGCATCCTCTTGAGTCAGGTTATGGATGGTCACAGTGAAGATGTTGCTGTCCTTCTTGTCCTGGAGAGATACTCTCCCTCTGCGGGTCCATTCTGAACCTCCAGTAGAGCGGATGAGTTGAACACTATTTTTATACTCTCCTTTCAGTAGGTACTTTGGGTAGGACTCAGAACCCTTCTGAGATGGACAGATGATGACAGCAACTCTTCCCTCATACCCTCTCACTGTGATCTCATCACCTCTCACACAGCTCAATACTGACAGAGAGACAACATGAGAGAGAGAGAGAGAGAGAGAGAGAGAGAGAGAGAGGAAGAGAGAGAGAGAGGGATAGAAGAGAGAGAGAGTTGGAAGAGGAAGAGATAGAAAGGGATGAAGAGAGAGGGAGGGATGGAAGAGAGATAGATAGAGCATGATAGAGAGAGATGGAAGAGGGAGAGAGAGAGAGAAAGAGAGAGAGGGATGAAAGAGGGAGATAGAGATAGAGAGGGGGGGATGGAAGAGCGGGTAGAGAGAGAGGGATGGATGGAAGAGAGAGAGAGGGGGGGGTGAAAGAGAGAGGGATGGAAGAGAGAGAGATAGAGAGAGGGATGGAAGAGAGAGAGAGATAGGGATGGAAGAGAGAGAGAGATAGGGATGGAAGAGAGAGAGAGAGATAGGGATGGAAGAGAGAGAGATAGATAGAGGGATGGAAGAGAGAGAGAGAGATAGGGATGGAAGAGAGAGAGAGAGATAGGGATGGAAGAGAGAGAGATAGAGAGAGGGATGGAAGAGAGAGAGAGAGATAGGGATGGAAGAGAGAGAGAGAGATAGGGATGGAAGAGAGAGAGATAGAGAGAGGGATGGAAGAGAGAGAGAGAGATAGGGATGGAAGAGAGAGAGAGAGATAGGGATGGAAGAGAGAGAGATAGAGAGAGGGATGGAAGAGAGAGAGAGAGATAGGGATGGAAGAGAGAGAGATAGAGATAGAGATAGAAGAGGGAGAATATGAATGACACAAAGTGTCATGGAGCAGTCAGCCCTTCTGTGTTCATGTTTCATTGTAACTAGTCAGCTGTTAGACACTCATCCATTCATGCAGTAGGAGAGGACACACACACACACACACACACACACATTCTCTCACACACACACACACACACACACACACACATACTCTCTCTCACACACACACACACACACACACACACACACACACACACACACACACACATACAAACAAACCTAACACGCACTCACTCTTACAAACACAGACTCATAAACACACACGCACACATTCACTCTTACACAAACACACAAACACACTGTTAGATATCACTGAGTTGATGCACTCAAACTAGCTTCCTGCTATTCATGGGGATGTAATCAAGGTACTCATTCACTGTGATTAAATCAGGTTCAATCATCCAATCAGAAATAGTACCCACCTCTAGACACACCCATTCCCTCCCATATCCTGGATGATTGTATAAATATCTGCTACTCCTCTCAGTATGTTGAGAGAGACCTATCGTGTACCAAGCGATTGGATTGTCCTGTGACGCTGAAATAAACCTATTTCTACTCTTGGATACTCTCCCAAGTTTCCTGACTATCTGCAAACCTGACCTTGGATCCAAGACTGAGACAGACTTCTTTCATCTGGCGTTTCCACCCAGTTTCAAGAAGGAAAAAGAAGAAGATAGGATACGGAGTATAATCATCTTTCCTTTGCTGAAAAAAAGAACGGAAAAAGCTGTGTACGTCAGATCCATCTAACAGATATAAGGACTTGTAAAGATTGGGCCCATAAGTGAACCTGTTTTTTCCGAGACAGATCATTTATGAGTGAGTGGTACATTTTAATACTTAATTGTATGCACTCGATATAAGGACTTGTGAAGATTGGGCCCATAAGTGAACCTGTTTTTTCCGAGACAGATCATTTATGAGTAAGTGATACATTTTAATACTTAATTGTATGCACTTTGGTTTTTGCGGGACAGAAGTTACCGTATGATGTGTATGTGTTATGGTGATAAACCGTTTTCGGAAAAAACATACAGTGCACGTCGAACGCAGAGTAGACTGCAGATAATTGCAATTGAGAGTTTGCTTATTTTAACTCAGTGAAGAGAAGGCTTCAGCTGTTGTTTTTGTGATCCATATTTTGGCAAAAGCCAAAATGATCGGAAAGAACGAAAAAGTTAAGCAGAAAACCACCAATAAAAAGGGTGGGCGAGCAGCTCCTGAAATTGATGAAGAAACCATAATTTCATCTGTAAGAGGTTTCATCAATGACCATTTGAAGGTAGATGTGCTACAAAAGAAGCTGGAAAACAAATATGACATTGTGCCTGACAGTGACAATTTATGGCCGATTGACGATGCAAAACGCGCATGGGGAAAGATGCAGCGGCTGTCGGGTACAAACAAATTGCCATACGCTTTGCTAATTCTGAGTCAAGTCACACGTAGGCAAAAAGCTGTCCAGAAGGCTGAGAGAGAGGCGGAGTTTTCAAAGTTGAAGGCCGAAAAATCTGAAACCGACAGACTATTGATTGTGGAAAAGAATAAAACCAGAGCCCTAGCGGAAGATGTGAGATCGCGGAAGGCGGAGAAGCTTTTAATGATTCAGGCTGGGATTAATGTTTCTGATCAACTGACGCTACCTTGCGAGACCTTGTACCCCTTTCAGGAAATGAGGGAAGCAGCTCAGTCTGAAACACGAAGACTGTTGCAATCAGCAATGGCTCCCCACACAGACAGCGACGTGTGTGAGGACAGTGATGACGCAATGGACTCGGATAATCCAATCAAGCTGAGACCTTTAACGACCAGGCATGCCAGTGGAAATGTGACGTATGGATATAAACCGGCAAAACCCCAGGATATTGATCAATGGACTAAAGACTTGCAACATCCTCGCAAGTCAGGCATGGAGGCATGGTCCAAAATCAACCGTCTGCGAAACATCTACCAACTCCATCCTTTAGACGGCGTGGCAATGATGTGTACCGTACTCAATGCCTCTGAATCAATCAAAATAAGGCGGGCTGTTGAAAGAGGTCTAGGAGACAGTCAACAGAAGATAGACGAGGGCTGGCAGGCATTACGTGATTACATCCAAAGTTCCACAAACGCCACCACTGATTGGGCCAAGATAGCCGCCTGCAAACAAAGGACTAATGAGGCTGTTGATGACTTCTCACAAAGATTCATTGAAACCTTTTTAAGACACTCAGGCATGAGTGGTTTGACAGAGGAGAACATTGGAACAAGCGACAATGGTGCTCTCAAGGCTAATTTGTTGCACAGTTTTAATCCAGAGGTGAAGCAGGCTGTCAAGCTGACCACACCTACATGGGAGGATACCACGTTTACTTTGGAGATGCTTATCAACGTGGCAAGAAGGATGGAACGGGATGTCGAACACAAACTCAGATGCGTCAACACCTGGGATTCGAATTTGGAACAGGAATGCATGTTGAGACTTTTAAATGCACAAAAGCCTAAACAACAGCAACAAAACAAACCACAGTATGAACCCAGAGACAGATCCCATGAAACATGTCATAAGTGTGGGAAACATGGCCACTGGGCGAAACAGTGCAACACTCAGAAACGTGGCAGATATACAGCTCGCTATAACCATCACAAAGAGGGTGATGAGGAGAGCAATGATGATGAAGATATATTCAGAAGGTTTGCGAAGTTGACGGATCATCAGAGACAGACCATTATGTCCGCGATTCCGGGAAACTAAGTCTGCCCTCCTTACGGTCTCTTACGGTGGCTGAAAGCCAGCAGCTTGACAAAGATGATGTGTGTGTGCCTAATGATAAAGATGGTCTAGGTTCGGTGCAAGAAAAGGCACAGGAATCTGAGGAGTCATTGATTCCAGACGTGGGAACACACATAGCACCGGAGTCAGTGGAAGATGCAGGCGAAGCTGAGGAAGTCATAAAGAGAACTGTAGGTTTGGAGGGCCAAGGCTTCAATCCTAACAACCTGATAATTGTTGAGAGTCAAGACTGTCCATCAAACACTGGAGAAGTGCAGATACCGCCAGTGGAGAGACAACGACTACAGCCATGTGACAGGAAGAATTTGAAGTGTAAGACAACACACAGAGCACTGTCACTTTCCCAAACTGCAGTCATGGTGAAGGGGGAAACCAAATTGGACAAATTCACCAACCCCATAGAGCGCATGCCTCCAGAACAACCACCTCTGGCGGGGCGCAAAGAAAAAACGTATGATTACGGATAATTTAAGTCATGCCTTTTGTTAATCATGTCATTACTTTTAGCAATGATATGATGATTGGATGGAAATTTTAGATGCTGACTTAATTATGAACTTGACTACGAGATATTTTTTACTACGAGATTTTTATTTTTTTGACGACATCAGCCATCAGCATGAGAACAACGTCGCCAAGGCGTATCGAGTGGATGGCGACCATGATCCCGATGGTGATGTCCGGCATTCCAAATGCTTCATCCTTATGCGACAGCCACCACCTGCACCCCTGCACACGCATATGCCCATGCCGAAGGAGAACATTCATGTTGGGTGTGCAGATTGCTACCCTAGGCCAACGCTTCTTTGCAGCCGTCATTCTAAACTATGGTATTACCATGGTGATGGATGAGGTCAGAGAAGTAGCCTCAATTATGGACAAGATTGCGAATGCCACAGGAGCCTTGTCCATAGTCAACAGAGATTTCAGTATGCAACTATCAAGTTTTTCAATGTGCATTAATACCACTACACTATAGGAATATACATTGAAACCACTACACTACACTATGAAGACATGTGTGTTTGTACTAGAACAATGTTTGATTATGTTTAATCGTGATGTAACATTGATCGATGATCATAGGGGGGTTGTCAGATTTAACCACTACACTATAAGAACATGTGTTCTGTTCTAAAACTTTTTACCACTACACTATGGGAACACATGTTTGTTGACATTTTGTAACAATGTTGGATTGTTTTGATCACTATGTCTGATAATGTTCGTTATGGTTTTGTTAGGTTTTATTGTGATCATGATGTAAGATTGATCGATGATCATAGGGGGGAATTGTTAGATATCACTGAGTTGATGCACTCAAACTAGCTTCCTGCTATTCATGGGGATGTAATCAAGGTACTCATTCACTGTGATTAAATCAGGTTCAATCATCCAATCAGAAATAGTACCCACCTCTAGACACACCCATTCCCTCCCATATCCTGGATGATTGTATAAATATCTGCTACTCCTCTCAGTATGTTGAGAGAGACCTATCGTGTACCAAGCGATTGGATTGTCCTGTGACGCTGAAATAAACCTATTTCTACTCTTGGATACTCTCCCAAGTTTCCTGACTATCTGCAAACCTGACCTTGGATCCAAGACTGAGACAGACTTCTTTCAACACACATACACACATACACACACACACACACACACAACACATACACACAGTCACAAGCACACACACAAACACACACGCACAAACATACATAAACAGAAAAACACACAAAAACAAAAGACACACTCACAGTTGCACACAAACACACAGACAAACTTACAAACACACACACACACACATACACACACATTCACTCACACACAAACACAAATGTGCAAACTTACAAACACACACACACACATTCAATGGCAAGGACTCCATGTGTGGGAATGAAGTGACAGCTGTAGTGGAGGTGTGTGAGTCCAAAGTCAAGAAAGGGGGTGTGGCCAGAGCTGAGTTCAGCTCAGATATGACACAGGCACATACAAATATCAAAATCAAAAACACTCACACACACATTTTTACTGTCTCTGTCATCAGAAAAATGGCATAAACTATAACAACTCTTACCAGTAAGGTGGATGAGTATGAGTTTAATGGAGGCCTTCATTTCAAAAAGAGGAGTCTTCTTCATTGATTGAATCCACAACTGTTCTGTCTGAGCCGTGGAGAGTTCCTCTCCGTTGAAGTTTCTTCCTGATTGTTTCAGCCACCCTGAGAGACAGACATTTATATCTCCATGGTAACTTCTCTGCACCACAACAACACGTCAACACTTCTCCTCTCTTACACAAAATCTCAAATCTGCTTTCAAACTAACACGTGGTTTTTGTTCCTGAGATTTCCGTTCCAATACAGTGAAATCACAGAAACCAGAAAAAAACCACAAAGATAAAATCATTCATATAATAATTTACCATTTCCTTATATACTTACTGGCTGGACACAGTTTCCAACCATGGCTTCCTTTAAGCTAGCGTTAAGATATGAACGTCATTGGGCACTCAGATATATGCAGTGTTGTGTGTGTGTGTTTGTGTGTGTGTGTGTGTGTGTGTGTGTGTGTGTGTGTGTGTGTGTGTGTGTGTGTGTGTGTGTGTGTGTGTGTGTGTGTGTGTGTGTGTGTGTGTGTGTTTTGTGTGTGTTGTCATTGGGCACTCAGATAAGAGCAGGTCAAAAGCAGCTCACCCTCGCTTTGCCACAGCACAGCGTGTTGTTCCTCCTGATGGGTTTAGTTCCTCTCCATCTCTGGAGCGCCAGGAGACGTCGACGTCTGAGTCCCTCACTTCTGTCTGAGCCGCGGAGTGTTCACCTCAATTAAACTTTCTTCCTGATTGTTTCAGCCGCCCCGACAGACAGACAGACAGTTTCCGTGGTTGCTCTTTTCTCTCAGTTCCACCCCCTCTACAATATCTCTCTCTCTCTCTCTCTCTCTCTCTTTGTTTTTCTTTGCGATCTATCTGACCTCTGATCTACATCTACTGTACACAACATGCACACACGCTCTCTCTATCTCTCTCTCTCTCTCTCTCTCTTTCTCTCTCTCTCTGCCTCTCTCTCTCTCTCTCAGTTTGTCTCTCTCCTTATATCGCCTCACTTTCTTGTGTGTCTGTCTGCTAAAACGTCTGTCTGCTAACACGTCTGTCTAAGCGCTATCTGTCACAGGTCTTTCGTCTCTCGTTTGGCTGTGTGTGTCCTGAGTTTCACTCTGCATCAGCAGGGGAAGTGGGGTGGGTGTGAACTGGCTGCTGTTTCCACCCCACAATGCCCTTCAAGAGTTCAATAACTGCCACTGATAAACACTGATGTCTTATTTACACATTCCTACAATATTATTATGTTAAGTCCTCCCTTTTTGTTTCAGAGAAAGAGACAGTAATACAGAGAGAGAGAGAGAGAGAGAGAGAGAGAGAGAGGTAAAGAGAGAGATAGAGAGGGAGAGAGAAAGAGAAATGCAGTTCCCCCTTTTAACCCAGACCCTGCTCACCCACAGCACAGCGTGTTGTTCCTCCTGATGTCTTTAGTTCCTCTCCATCTCTGGAGCGCCAGGAGACGTCGACGTCTGAGTCCTTCAGTCCTGTCTAGGCCGCGGAGTGTTCACCTCAATTGAACTTTCTTCCTGATTGTTTCAGCTGCCCCTACAGACAGACAGTTTCTGTGGTTACTATTTTCTCTCTGTGCCACCCCCCTTTACAACTGGCACATCTCTCTCTGTCTCTCTCTCTTTGTTTTTCTTTGCGATCTATCTGACCTCTGATCTACATCTACTGCACACAACATGCACACACGCTCTCTCTCTCTCTCTCTCTCTGCCTAGCTCTCTCTCTCTTAGTCTGTCCCACTCCTTCTATCGCCTCACTTTCTTGTGTGTCTATCTGCTAAAACGTCTGTCTGCTTACACGTCTGTCTAAGCGCTATCTGTAACAGGTCTTTCATCTCTCGTTTGGCTGTGTGTGGCCTGAGTTTCACTCTGTGTCAGCAGAGGAAGTGGGTAGGTGGGCAGGGAGGGTGTGAACTTGCTGCTGTTTCCACCCCACAATGCCCTTCAAGAGTTCAGTAACTGGCCACTGATAAACACTGATGTCTTATTTACACATTACTACAATATAATTATGTTAAGTCCTCTCTATTTGTTTCAGAGAAAGAGACAGTAATACAGAGAGAGATTTTTGATTTTATTAAAAAAACTTTATTGATACCATAATCAAGAACCTCTCATACACAGTTCCTCATGAAACAACAAAAATACCATAAATAAGCATAAACTACTCCCTCAAAGAAGCAAAAAAGAAAATGTGTCATGAAACCCCAAACATTGAGCTCCATGACAGCACCATACTTCATCAAAAAACTCAACTGCAACTATCAACCCACAAAAAAGTGAAAAACAAACACAAATTCCGACCTCAATAACTACCTTTTGGTAAAACAGAAACAAATCATGAAACAGTATACTTTATCGTTTCCCACTACGGACAGAATAAAACCCTGTCGCCCACCGCGGGACTCACAACCTATGTGAGTGCACTCAACTGCGCCTTGCGCTACCTGCGTAGCACGTTGACTTTTTTTTTAAGTCAAATTACTTCAACCCCGTCAAAGGCTCCAGCTTTAATTAAGCAGTTAGCATCTTTTATAAACTGCACCTTATCCTTGAAAAAAATCTTCCACCAGTACCCCCCTTTTCCCATATGAGTCCTGTAAGCCATTGCCTAATTTCTTCCGCTTTGTAGACAACGCACCTGCTATCTGTCTGCTAACAAGCAGACCAGTTGGAATCAGACAAATGCCCCTGTATGGTATTGGGTGAGCTGATGCCCCTGGTAAAGAGAGAGAGAGGAAGAGGGAGAGAGAGCGAGATAGAGAGTGGAAGAGAAAGAGAGAGAGAGAGAAAGAGCTATATAGATATATAGAGGACATTGATAAAGAGAGAGAGAGAGATCACAGTGATATAGAAAGAAGAGAGAGAGATCACAGTGAAACATAAAGAGAGAGAGGGAGAGATAAATAGAGAGAGAGATGGAGAGAAAGAGAGAGATAGATAAAGAGAGAAAGATAGAGAAAGATAGAGAGGGAGAGAGAAAGAAAGAGATGAAGTTCCACCCAGACAGAGATGGCGACAGAGTAGAAAATCCTGATGTATTTTAGAACATTAGATTATTCAACTACAGTCAGGAATAATCTTGATGAACTCACATCTATGATCACGAGGGTGAAGACATAATTATTTATTATCCAAAGTAGCCTTCAAGTAACACTAATTTATTCAGGAGACATCACACATGTGTGTGGTTTGTATGTGTGCAGAGATGGGCAAAAATAATCAAAATGTATTTTGATACAAAATACAAAATACCCTTCAAATAAATGTATCAAAATAAAATACAAAATACTGTTGCCAGAAAATGTAACAAAATACAATACATGTATTTTGTATCTTTAAAATACAGGAAATACTTTTTCTGAATTTTCAGTTTTCTCTCAATTTGGTATAGCAGAACATTCAGGTTTGGGCTATTCAGTGGCGTAACGTAGTTATCACGGGCCCAGGTGCAGGCTATTATGACGGGCCCTTGTCAGTGTTGTAAGGCAGTGGTTCCCAAACATTTGAGTCCCGTATCCTTTTTTTCATGTTTGTAACCGCCGCCACAACGCCCCTGCCCCCGCACACATATTCAGCCTATTACACCTGTTGCTGAATATAAGGTATACATCAGTATTTTTGGCAATTTGACTTGGCTATTCAGAATATTTAGATTGACATAAATATGTCTATGGGCCTGGCTACGGGGCTATATAATGTACACAAAGCTCTGGTGAACCCAGTAAAAAAGGAAGAACAGTCACAGAATGTCAGTGTAACTAAGCAAAGCTATTAAAAGACAAGAACTTGATTGATTTGGTATATATATATTTTTGCAGGCAGCAGCTGTGTGACTTTCATGTTTTCACAAAACAGGGCTCTCATTGCAATCCCTATGGCTTCCGGAAGGGCTATCCCCACCGTGCTTTCGTCATATGTAATTGCGTATAAGGACATCATACGGCTTTGATCAAGTCACATTCTGTCAAGATGGCTAACGTTCAGTGCAACAACTCGATTCGCTCTTTGAAAGAACCTCCTTTTAGTCGGTGTACGAATGAAGATAAATTGACAAGGATCAAGACAGCTATCTAACTTTTCGACCTGAGCCCTGTTTTGTGAAATAAATGTATGAGAGTCAATGGGGTGATTTCCTTTTTGCCCCAAAAAGGGGCGGGCCATAAGAAGCACCACTTTTGAAAAATTGACTGATGCCTTATTCGACAATGACATTCAGAGGCAGATCAGATGGTAGAAGTATTTTGAGTATTTTAAATACAAAATGACTCCACTCTTAAGTATTTTGTTACAAATTGCATTTGATTTTTTATCGGCCCTATCAAATACAAATTACAAAATACTCAAAAGTAAATTAACTAAAATTTCAAATACAAGTAATTGAAATACTGCCCATCTCTGCATGTGTGAACATGTGTGTGTGTGTGTGAGTGTGTATGAGTGTGTGTGCATGTATGTGTTTGTGTCACGTCTACGCTGACTTCAGCTACGGCCACGCCCCCTTTCTTGACTTTGGACTCGCACACCTCCACTAGAGCACAGTCACACTTCCAACTGCACTTCATTCAAAATCAACACACACACACACACACACACACACACACACACACACACACACACACACACACACACACACAACACACACACACACACACACACACACACACACACACACACACACACACACACACACACAAACACACACACACACACACACACACACACACACACACACACACACACACACACAGAGACACACACACACACACACACACACACACACACACACACACACACACACACACACACACACACACACAGGGGGAGGGGGGGATGAGAAGTGATTAGAGGAGATGAGATAGACAGAAACAGTGATGGTGTTCATTTATAGGCTGGAAGTTGATACACAGTACTCAAGGTGTCATTAGCAGAGTAGATATTGGGCGTAACAGTTTGGTGAGAACAGGCAGCTGTAAGCAGAGCGTTTCTGCGGGAAGATCAGGTGGAAAAACCACGACAGTGTCCCACAATCGCCATCCCTGTCTTGGTCAGAAGGGGGAACTGCAAGGAGAGCTTAACAAGGGTATTTTGTAGGAATGAGTCAATTACTGTACCATTGCGTATGGACATCAGCGATGGGTTAGGCCGGTTGTTAAACTCATGAGGGGCAGCGTGGGCTGGAAATAGCAACCAGTCGACACCCACCCCACTTCCCCTGCTGCAGCAGAGTGAAACTCAGGACACACACAGCCAAACTACAGACGGCAGATAACGTTTACACAGACTTGTTAGCAGACAGATATAAGTAAACATTTTTATTTGAATGTTCGTGGTTCCTTTCTGGTTTCTGGGATTTCACTGAATTCGAACGGAAATCTCTGGAGCAAATATCACATATTAGTTTGAAAGCATGGGTTAACAAGTTGTTGTGGTGCAGAGAAGTAACCATGGAGATCTAAATGTCTGTCTCTTAGGGCGACTGAAACAATCAGGAAGAAAGTTTAACAGAGAGGAACTCAGACAGAACTGTTATTAAGGTGTAGAGAAACACAACTTGAGACTGCTGTGGATTAAATCAATGAAGAAGACTCCTCTTTTTTAAATGAAGACATCTATCAAACTCATACTCATCCACCTTACTGGTAAGAGTTGCTATAATTTTCTGATGACATAGACATTAAGAGTGTGTGTGTGTGTGTGTTTGTGATTTTGTTGTGTGTATGAGTGTGTGTGTGTGCATGTATGTGAGTGTGTCATGTCTGCTCTGAACTAAGCTCAGGCTGCGCTACCTTTCTTGACTTTGGACTCAAACACACTCAAACTAAATAAACAAACACACTTAGCAAATTAAAAAACTAAATGTATGTATATACATGAAATAAAAACAATACAATGAATACAATACAATAAAAACAATACAATGAATACTATGAAAAAATAAAAAATTAAGTGTTAAAACAAAGACCTATATCATAAGCCAAGGGGTCACCATGCAAGTGTTGTAGCAATGGCATGTTTGTGGCAAACAGGGAATGTTCCAGATAGCAGGGAGGTATTGACAATATGATGTCAGCTGCCAAGCAGCTAAAGACTTGTTTGAACAGTTTAGTAGGTACAGGGTTTGAGGGAGCAAGTAGCTGAACCTTATTTTTGGACGACTTCTTCCACCTCACTCAGATGGATCAGAGTTAAATTGTTGAAAGTAACCATATTATTGGGGTGAGGTGGGCTAAGAGATTGAGGATTGAACTTCTCTTCAGAATGGAGCTCATAGGGAATCAAACGCGGAGGATTGATTAGTCTGTCAATGGTATTAAACAGGACTTTATAATTATTTGAACTATCTGATATAATCTGAGAGAAGTACAGCGTCAAGCTTTTTTCGTTTCACAGTTGTACATAAGCAAATTACTCTTATAGTTCATGAGGTCAACCTGTGATTTAGTCTTGCGCCACTTACGTTCATATTTGCAGCAGTTTTTATGCTCTTAGAAGTCCCTTGGTGCAATGCTATCCATAATTTGTTTGTGTGTGTGTGTGTGTGTGTGTGTGTGTGTGTGTGTTTGTGTGTGTGTGTGTGTGTGTGTGTGTGTGTAAGAGAGAGTGTGTGTGTGTGTGTGTGTGTGTGTGTGTGTGTGTCCTCTCCTACTGCATGGATGGATGAGTGTCTAACAGCTGACTAGTTAACAATGAAACATGGACACAGAAGGCCTGACTGCTCCATAACACTTTATGTCATTCATATTATCCCTCTTCCATCCCTCTCTCTCTCTCTCTCTCTCATGCTATCTCTCTGTCAGTGTTGAGCTGTGTGGGATGTGATGATGTCACAGTGAGTGGGTATGTGGGAGGCTATGCTGTCATCAAATGTCCATATCAGAAGGGGTATGAGACCAACATAAAGTACTTATGGAAAGGAAAGTATACAGGTTCTGTTGATGTGATCCGCTCTGATGGACGTTCAGAATGGACCCACAGAGGGAGAGTATCTCTTCAGGACAAGAAGTACAGAAATATCTTCACTGTGATCATCAATAACCTGGCTCTAGAGGATGCTGGGACATATGCGTGTGGAGTTGACAGTTGGGAATCCGATTTTTACACCCAAGTGAACCTCGAAATAGGTAAGTCACATAAATAACCATGGCAGATTACAGGAATATCTGTTAGATTTGTAATGAATTGTGCGTTTGTCTTTACAAGTTTTTGTAAACCACCCCAGCAACTGTCTCTAAGTTTGACGATAACCGTGCTGAGGAAGTCCTTTAAGGTGCCAGTATGGTTAGTGCGTCATTTCCTGTTCATTTATTTCTGACAAATCTGTGTGTCTTTACCAGTGTGAAGGCACATTGTGTTACCTCATGGTATGAAATGCGCTGTACAAATACATTTTAAATTTATTTGATTCTATGCTTGTGTATATACTTAATTTTTGACATTGTTGTAAAACTCTGTGGTGGAAGTAGCAGCAGTTTGGCCTTTGTGGAAGCCTGTTTAAGATAGCTCATCCCCCTCTCTCTCTTTCTCTCTATCTTTCTCTCTCTCTCTCTCTCTCTCTCTCTATCCCTCTCTTTCTCCCTCTCTCTCTCTGCGGAAGCCTGTTTCACATCTGACTCTCTCCCTATATCTCTCTCCCCCTCTATCTCCCTCTCCTTCTCCCCCTCTCTCTCCCTCTCCCCCTCTCCCTCACTTCGGTCTCCCCCTCTCCCTCACTTCGGTCTCCCCCTCTATCTCTCTGTGTGGTGGCCTGTTTCACATGTGGGTTCTTTTTACTTTTAATTTCAATTGAACTAGTGACCAGTGAACCAGTGACCAATGAACTAGTGACCAGTCTACCAGTGACTACTTCCCATGTGACGGCACCCTATAACCCCTGGTCTGATGACACATTAGGTGAGGGGGCATTTTTCATCACCAATGTCATTTTAACACATATGCGCGCACACACACACACACACTCACACTCACACTCACACTCACACAACCACAAAAACAGACACACTCTCCAATCTATGATACAATAATAGTTACAATACTGCATATTGTACTTCTTTTAATTTAATTTCTGCTGGTTTCTGGTCTTCTCTGGTACTGGTTTGTTGTTAATATCATATGAAGCACACCATCAGGTCCACTACGTGCTTTATTCTTCTACAGGTCTGATGGCATATCTGACTGGAGCTCTGATTGGTGCTCTGGGATTGTCTGGGCTGCTGGTAGTGACCTGTAGACTGATGAAGAGCAGAGCTAGGAGGAAGAGAGGTAGGGGACACATGACACACACACACACACACACACACACACACACACACACACACACACACACACACACACGACACACACACACACACACACACACACACACACACACACACACACACACACACACACACACACACATTTTACAGTTTTTAGTGTTGATAGAATCTAATGAGCATGCTAAACTTGAAAAACGAACCATAAGACATAGTCAGGATTTCTGGAGTTTACTTCAGCGTGGAGACCCCCTCACTTGTGTCTGGCCTACCAGATTGTAGTTCTCAGTTAATGTCTATTACAGCAGTAGAATAGCAATATTCAGTTCCATCAGTCTCCCATATTCCATGTCTATGCTCACACAATAATAACTATGTAAACAACCACTTACAACAGGAAAACAGTGATATTCGATTCCATCCATGTGGATGTGTGTTTGTGTGTGTGTGTGTGTGTGTGATAGAGAGAGACAGTGATGTTAAGATGTTTTGCCTTGTCTTTCTCTCTCTCTCTCTATCTGTGTGTGTGTGTGTGTGTGTGTGTGT
>NC_137920.1:15655989-15658489 GCF_963457725.1 Sprattus sprattus
CCCTGATCTTACCACTTAAACATGTACACATAAACACCTCACACACAGACACACACACACACACAGACACACACACAGACACACACAGACACACCACAGACACAGACACAGACACACACACACACACACACACACACACACACACACACACACAGATACACAACCACACAGACACACACACATAAACACACACAAACACATACAGACATACACACACATGCACATAGACATACACACACACACAAACACAAACAGACACACATACACACACACACACACACACACACACACACACACACACACACACACACACACACACACACACACACACACACACACACACACAGATACACAACCACACAGACACACACACATAACCGCAACAATTACACCTAAACCCAAGAGCTGGGGAGCAGACGATCAGAAACAGAAGAGAAAAGGCCTATTGGCCGTCATATATACAGATGAGACTTGAACACCTAAGGCACACATTCCTAAGAGTGTGTTTGCATATGATACTCTGGTGGACTATAGCGCCCCCTGTAGATGTGAGGAGGAGTGACATATATGCATATATTAAAGGGACTTAATTACGTAAACAAATTCTAATGACTCAGCACATTTAAGAAATGGGCTTGCATAACATTAGGCACTATTGGCCAGTCCTTGACTGGAGGTTATAATGAAAATAACACCTGGCTGGGCGGTGTTGGAGTTCAGGCTTTGATAATCTGCATCAGGATGGGTGGTGTTGGGGTTCAGACTCTGATAAACTGCATCAGGTTGGGTGGTGTTGGGGTTCAGGCTCTGATAAACTGCATCAGGTTGGGTGGTGTTGGGGTTCAGGCTCTGATAAGCTGCTTCAGGTTGGGTGGTGTTGGGGTTCAGGCTCTGGTAAACTGCATCAGGTTGGGTGGTGTTGGGGTTCAGGCTCTGGTAAACTGCATCAGGTTGGGTGGTGATAGGGTTAAGACTCTGGTAAACGGCATCAGGTCGGATGGTGTTGGGGTTCAGGCTCTGGTAAACGGCATCAGGTCGGATGGTGTTGGGGTTCAGGCTCTGGTAAACTGCATCAGGTTGGGTGGTTTTGGGGTTCAGACTCTGGTAAACTGCATCAGGTTGGGTGGTGTTGGGGTTCAAGCTCTGGTAAATTGCATCAGGTTGGGTGGTGTTGGGGTTCAAGCGCTGGTAAACTGCATTAGGTTGGGTGGTGTTGGGGTCCAGGCTCTGATAAACTGCATCTGGTTGGGTGGTGTTGGGGTTCAGGTTCTGGTAGGCTGAACTCATCTGGAGAGTGTTGGGGTCTTGTGGATCATTTTCATAGTCAGCAGTCTCCTGATTGACAGAAACGCAGCTCATATATCTAATGTTATCAGTTGTCATTTACTGACATGTTATCTTTAAAGAAAAATGCCAGTTAGCCTCCGTTACAACAATAAAATACACATATGGTGTACAATTGATTTCCAGCAACATGAAAAGACTACATTACCCGTAAGGCGATTGTCTCACCTCTCTTAAGTTTCCACTTCCTGGTCTGGCTGAGGACAGATGTCTAGAGGGAGTGTGAGCTGCTGATCAGTCAGGAAAAAATACAGTTAATTTAATTCAAATCAATTGATTGAGACACATATAGAGATAGAGAAAGAGAAAGAGAGAGAGAGGGAAAGTGAGTGAAAGGAAAAACTCACACACCCACAAACACAAATCCAGACTAATAACTTATGTGTGTGTGTGTGTGTGTGTGTGTGTACCTACCTCTCTTCCTCCTAGCGCTGCTCTTCATCAGTCTACAGGTCACTACCAGCAGCCCAGACAATCCCAGAGCACCAATCAGAGCTCCAGACAGATATGCTATAGATGATTCAATCAATCAATCAATTCAATTTTATATAGCACTTCTCTATATACCCGAAGACGCTTTACAGAGTAGTCCGGTCCAGTCCATTCATTCAGACAGTCATGGTAAGCTACATCAGTAGCCACAGCTTCCCTGGGGCAGACTGACGGAAGCGTGGCAGCCAATCAGGGCCAACGGCCCCTCCGACCACCACCAACATTCATTCAGATTCATACGATGTAATGTGATGCATGTCTTTATGATGGTGGGGGAAAACAGGTACCCGGAGTAAACCAACGCAGTCACGGGGAGAACATGCAAACTCCACACAGAAAGGACCTGGAAGGAACAGGATACGAACCCCAGAACCTACACCCTCAGGGCCTTCTTGCTGTGAGGCGACAGAGCTAAGCACTGAGCCACCGTAAGGCACGAAGTGGACCTGATGGTGTGCTTCATATGATATTAACAACAGACCAATATCAGAGGAGACCAGAAACCAGCAGAAATGAATTAAAAAGATATGCAGTATTGTAATTAATATTGTGTCATCGATTGGATAGTGTGTCTCTTTTGTGGTTGTGTGTGTGTGTGTGTGTGTGTGTGTGTGTGTGTGTGTGTGTGTGTGTGTGTGTGTGTGTGTGTGTGTTGGTGGGTGTG
>NC_137920.1:15665989-15683489 GCF_963457725.1 Sprattus sprattus
CACACACATACTCCAGTGTAATGTACAGTACTATACTGAGGACAGTACGGCCCAAATGCACCCCTCTTAGTGAGGACACTGCCAAGTCGATGTGTTCTGTGATTAGTGAGGCACATGAATGTAAATTTCATGAAATGCTTTATGTCTTTTCCTATGAACTATATGCAGTATGAACAGCTGATATCATAAAGTGGATGTGGATGGCCTAGGACTGCCGAAACAATAAGGGAGGCAAAGATGAGCGAATTGCAATCAAAAAATATATTTTTTTATTAATGTGTTCTCCAAATGGAAAGCGAAGCAGTCAATGGCGAGGTCAGAGAGGGAGAGAGGGGGTCAGGGAAGCAGCTCCTAAAAAGGCAACGGCTACACCTGCACCCAGCTGATCAGGGGCAACCCCGCCCACAATTACACCTGAACCCAAGAGCTGGGGAGCAGACAAACAGAAACAGAGAGAGGGAGAGGAAGGAAAGAGAGAGATAGAGAGAGAGAGAGAGAGAGAGAGAGATAGAGAGAGAGAGATAGAGAGAGAGATAGAGAGAGTGAAAGAGTGGGAAAGAGAGAGAGAGAGAAAGAGAGAGAAAGAGAAAGAGAGAGAGAGAGAGAGAGAGAGAGAGAGAGAGAGAGAGAGAGAAAGAGAGAGAGATAATTCTGTCATGAGCTCCACAGTAATGTGAACCCCCTGTCCCACATACCCAATATTTTTTTTTTTATATATATATAATTGACAATTAACCTGCTATATGTTTATACCACATTGTTACTATCTATGACTTATTTTTTATTATTATTATTATTATTATTATTTATTTTTATTAATTGTGATTGCACATTCTATATAAACATGCTTTGGCAATGTTGTATTGTATGCAGTCATGCCAATAAAGCCTTTGAATTGAATTGATAGATGAAGGAATAAGAGAGAGGAGACAGTTTGTGTCCACTCTGCGACTATTCGCCATCACATATACGTACAATGGATTTTGAACACCTAAGGCACACATTCCTATTTGAAGCACTGGTGGACAATGGCGCCCCATGAACCCAAAAGCTGGGGAGCAGACAATCATAACCAGAACAAAAAAGGCTTAATGGACGTCACATATACAGATGAGACTTGAACACCTAAGGCACACATTCCTAAGGGTGTGTTTGCATGTGAAACACTGCTGGACTATAGCGCCCCCTGTAGATGTGAGGAGGTGTTACATACAGTATATACATTTATTAAGGGGACTTAATTGAACACATTTAATGTCAAAGAACATTCATGAAATGGGATTGCATAACATTAGGCACTATTGGTCAGTCTTTGACTGGAGGTTATAATGAAAGAAAATAATCAGGTCAGATGGTGTTGGGGTTCAGGCTTTGATAAACTGTATCAGGCTGGGCGGTGTTGGGGTTCAGGCTCTGGTAAACTGCATCAGGTTGAATGGTGTTGGGGTTCAGGCTCTGGTAAACTGCATCAGGTTGAATGGTGTTGGGGTTCAGGCTCTGGTAAACTGCATCAGGTTGGGTGGAGTTGGGGTTCAGGTTCTGGTAGGCTGAACTAGTTTGGAGAGTGTTGGGGTCGTGTTCATCATTTTCATAGTCAGCAGTCTCCTAATTGACAGAAATACAGCTCATATATCTAATGTTATCAATTGTCATTCACTGACATGTTATCTTTAAGGAAAGGATGCCAGTAGGCCTCCATTATAATACTAAAATACACATGTGGTGTAACAGTTACACCAATGGATTTCCAGAAACATTTAAAGACTACATTACCCATAAGGCAATCGTTTTACCTCTCTTAAGTTTCCACTTCCTGGTCTGGCTGAGGACAGATGTCTAGAGGGAGTGTGAGCTGCTGATCAGTCAGGAAAAAATACAGTTAATTTAATTCAAATCAATTGATTGAGACACATATAGAGATAGAGAAAGAGAGAAAGAGAGTGAAAGGAAAAACTCACACACCCACAAACACAAATCCAGACTAATAACTTATGTGTGTGTGTGTGTGTGTGTGTGTGTGTGTGTGTGTGTGTGTGTGCGTGTGTGTGTCATGTGTCCCCTACCTCTCTTCCTCTTCGTTCTGCTCTTCATCAGTCTGAAGGTCACTACCAACAGCCCAGACAAGAGAGCACCAATCAGAGCTCCAGTCAGATATGCAATGTGGCCTGTAGAAGAATAAATCACGTAGTGAGTGTGAGTGTGAGGGTGTGTGTGTGTGTGTGTGTGTGTGTGTGTGTGCGTGTGTGCAAATGACATTGGTGATGAAAAATGCCCCCTCGCATGATGTGTGATCAGACCAGGGGTTAGAGGGCGTCGTCACATTGGAAGTAGTCACTGACTCACAGGTCACTGGTAGACTGGTCACTGGTTCACTGGTCACTGGTTCACTGGTCACTAGTTCAATTGAAATTAAAAATAAAAAGAGTCCACATGGGTTGATGTGGTTAGTGGGAGGAGCCAATGCCTTCACTGCTGCACCTTATCACACATTCTCAGAGATTAAGTGTCCAATCTTTGCTCTATGATGATACTACAATCCCAACAGATTCACTCTATGATAATAAACAAATCTGGTTTGTATTATAGAGCTGAGATAGAGAGAGAAACAGAGAGAGGTAAATGGAGGGAGAGAGAGAGAGAGTTGGAGAGTTGGAGAGAGAGAGATAGCATTGATGAAGTGCTTGTGAATGTCTCTCCCTTGTACGGCGCTTTGGACAAAAGCGTCTGTTAAATGACAAGATGTACATGAACACTGCAAATGTAAGTGAATAAATAAATAAGCACTAAACTCAATCGTGTTGATATAGCTATAGTGGATAAGAATGGACCCATCTACATCCTGCAACACGACCTCTACCTCTGCACAGGTGAAGTAAGATCTGTGTTTACTCAACCGTCTTGCTTTCTGCTTTGACATGTGTCTATTACGAGTTGCTTTCGTGTAGATTCGGTGGATTCCGACTGCACACGTCACTACGATTGCGTGCCCTTTTAAGGAGCTGACGGGGCGTGAATGTATGCAAATCCAGGTGCACGAGAACGCGATTTCAACTTAAGAAAACTCTTCCGGGTAGCACAACTCAGAACACTTCTGCTGCGTAGGAACACACTTTCAAGCGTTCATGAATTTGGCTGAGGTCTTTTTCTTATGTTGCTTTTCCGAAAACTGTAAGAAACATTTCAGCAGAAACTTCAGAATTTGTTTGAAAATGAGACCCAATGTACTCAAACAACAAATGTGCAATTAGAAATGGGAATAAACACACAGAATTCTTCTCCCAGGAAAGGGGTGTGAAACAAGGCTGCCCACTATCACCGACCCTTTTCAATATTTACATAAATTAATTGGTAAGCACATTATAGCACTCTGAAGGCCCAGGACTTGCACTTCAAGACACAGAGGTCAGGTGTTTACTTTATGCTGACAACCTAGTTCTGCTGTCACCATCCAAAGAAGGCTTCCAACACCACATGGACAAAGTGGCAAACTTTTGCCAGACGTGGGCCCTTACAATTAATCCCAATAAGACCAAAGTCCTTAGAAAACATTCCAGGCTACAGGGAAACACTGACAACTTTAAAATAGGCAACACCAAAATTGATTAAAAATGCAACTACACCTATAAAGGCATCATCCTCACCTCAACAGAAAACTTTGGCTTGGATTCGAAGGAACTCAAAGAAAAGGCATAAAGAACATTCTATGCCATCAAAAGGTCAAATACATTAGTTATACCAATAACAATTTGGCTTAAGCTATTCAAATCAGTAATTGAACAAATTGCACTGGATGGCTTTGAGGTGTGGGGTCCACTAACAAAAGGTGACTTTTCAAATTGGGACAAACATTCAACCAAAGCCCTGAATGGAGAGTTCTGCAAAAGCATCCTTTGGGTTCAGACGAAGAAACCTCACAATGTGTGCAGGGCAGAATTAGGCCAATACCGCCTAATTATTGATATTCAAAAAAGAGCTGTCAAATGTGGGCATCATTTAAACCAAGCACTACAATGCCCAGAGCTGACTATAGGGAGGAGCCCCCTTACCCAACTTGTTCTGAGACTTAGTGGCCTAACACCAAACCTCATCACTGACTCAGTAGCCAGGACAATTCAACCCAATCAAATTACAAACACTGAAAAAGAAAATGATATTACCACTTGGTTAGAAGCAACAAAAACTCAATCTAAATTACAATGTTATTTGGCCCTAAAACGTGAATAATCAACAGCTACTTACCTGAATACCGTAAAAGACTTGTCTGGGAATTCCCCGCAGAGAGCAGTATATAGTTTGCTGTGCTTTTCTCTTTGGTTTTGCTTTTGTTACGTAGACGTGGTTATTTTAAATCCGCCAACAGGTAGCCAAAAGCCAGTTTGTGATTGGTCCCAGAGATCCTGAGAATGCTGTAGTGAAATGCTGTGCAATCTTTGCCAGACCCACTTCTCAGGCAAAATCAAATTTGCCGGAAGAAGAGGGGCGGGACTTCCCAGACAAGTAAAAGACACAAAACTCAGGAAAACCTTGACAATGTACATACTCAGTGAGCAAAGCCTTGCCATCGAAAGGGGCAGACACAGGCAGACCTGGCTGCCCAGAGAGGAGAGGCTGTGCTAACAATGCACTCTGTGGGCCATGGAGACAGAGGTGCACTTCCTCACGGAATGCCCTAAATATGAAACCATTAGAAAAGGTTAATTTTATAGGTTCCATCTGGTCATCCCAGGCTTTCAAACTCTCACAGGCGAGGCACATTTTTCATACATACTTGGGGAAGACAGGGTTTTGGCCAATCTAGCTGCTGGATATGCGGCAGCCTGCCATAAGAGAGACAGCCAGTAAGGCCACTGTGAGAAGGTGAATTTTCCCTCTCCTCACCATGGCAAAAAGGGATGAAGCCCTTTAAGTCTTTTTGACTCCACCCCCATTTTGCTTGTGGCTGGGCTCACCTGAAGCCAATGGTGGACCTAATTAAGCCAAAGTGGCAGTGCCCTATTTAACAGGTGTCTCATTTTCATGAGAGGAGGACTGGCTGAGAGAGACATATGGACAGAGGCAGTAAAGAGCACCAAAGAGGACTGGTAGGGGCATGAAGGTTTGGTTCTAGATGTGTGGACACCGTTTGCCTTGTTGTGTGTGCCTAGTTCTGTGTGCCTTGTCTTTGTGCCTTGTCTGTGTGCCTTGTTTTTGTGCCTTGTATTTGCAGTGGTGGAAAAAGTACTGAAGTTTAGTACTTAAGTAAAAGTACAAGTACCCAGGAAAATTAAAGTAAAAGTAAAAGTAAAAGTGCTACATCAACAATCCTACTTAAGTAAAAAGTACTCACTTTTAAATTGACTTTAAAATTAAAAGTAAAAGTACTCACGCAATGGGTTGTCTCTCAATGTCTAGGCTGTGCCATTTTGATAAAGAAATAGCGACTGGTAATACATGCCTCTACATATGTCACTACTAGTAATAATTATAAGCAACAACATTTGTTAATTTGAAAGGTTGGTGTACTTATTGGGCCTATTGTCTGTAATACTGTTCACACTCTTTCTTACAATTCTGCGGATGACAATTTATCTCCCAGGAATTATTTGCAAAGTGAATACCATTTAGCCAAACCAATAAAGACACAGTTTTATATCTTTTATTTAATTGTAAACGTGTACAAAATGGAAATATGACCCATGAAAAACAAGTGGAGTTGTTAAACTGGTCAATGCAGAGTTTTATGCTCTAAAAACATATTGAGAAACCCAAGAATAGGCATTAAGTTTGCATGCCAGGCAATAACCAGTCAATAAAAAAGGCAAATCTTCACGTTAGCTTGACATTGCTAAACTACCAGCTTTATCTTACCACTACATTAAATAAATAATCAAGGTACAATCGTGTTATTTTGATTCTATTGCTGTATGTCAACATGTATTTTGCTAGATAACAGTATAAAAACATGTCGGTAACCGCATACGATATGCAAAAGTCATAGACATTAACTTAGCATAGCAAGAACTCCGCATAACTCGGCGGGTTCTCCACATTTGAAAGGCGTATTTTGAAGTCTACCAACTCCTTTTTTGAGGTAGACAGGAAACTCACTGAAACCTCCACGAGTTATTCTTGGGGCCTCTGAACTTGAACATGTCCTCAGATGAGGCTGACTCTGAATCCATGCTGAAAAGTTGATTGTTAGTCAGGCTGTTTGTCGAATGTTTAAGCAAAACAGGCAAGGCTACTGTAGTGCTGCTGTCAAATACACACTCTGCTGTCATTGGAGCTGATTGAGCCATCTGGTTGGTTGAAACGTCCTAAAGCAACGCAATCCATATTTTTGTGTAGGCAACAGTTTGGCAAAACTGTGTTCATAAAATATAACGAATAACGACACATATTGTAGAAATGTAGCGGAGTAAAAGTAAAAAGTATGCACTATTATTTTTACTTAAGTAAAGTACAGATATGTACAAATGTAACAAAGCAAAAATACTTTGTTACATTCCACCACTGTGTATTTGTGCCTTGTGTTGTACCTTGTTTTAGATTCAAGATTAGATTAGATTCAACTTTATTGTCATTGTAGAGAGTACAGGTACTGAGACAACGAAATGCAGTTTAGCATCTAACCAGAAGTGCAAAATAGCAATAAAAGTGCAGAGTATGTTTATATGCAAAGTGGGATTATTGAATAAATAAGATGTATACAGTAAGAGTTGGGTATGAAAAAAGAACAGAATTGGGACTAGCAGCAATTGAGGTAGGAAGTGTAGATAGATGTGAAATATATAAATGTGAAATATATAAAGTGCAGGTGTAAGTATTAGTGGTGTTAATAAGTAAAAGAAGTGAATGAGGTATTAGTAATATAATGATTAGTAAGTGGTGTAAGTACGGTTAGCAGGCACGTGCAGAGGGGGGGGGGGGGGGGCTAAGGGGGCTTGAGCACCTGCCCCTTTTGCCCTTGATGCCCAAAGTGCCCTTTTGTCAGAGTGTTTTTTTATTATTATTATTTTTTTTAATTTGTGTGTGAAAAGTCTGTCTGTGCGGCCCAAAATAATAATAAATTTAACGAAATGATAATAATTTAGATGTACCTTGGTCAGTCACATGATCCACAACGTGCCCTCACTCTGCCCTGACGTGCCCGGCTGACCGACACCTCGGAAAAGTTTCTCTGGAGCTCCCGTTTTCTAGGTAAGCCCAGTAGCCTTGTGATGCCAAATGTGCCATGATGACTCGGGAATAACTTGGTGTAAAGTTTGCTGTAGGGGCTTATATGCCTCTCTCTTGTACGTCGCTTTGAACAAAAGCGTCTGCTAAATGACTGCATGCAAATATGAGCCAAAAATAGTTGATTAACTCCCGTAAATAAACTTGTCAATGTATGAAGTTTGTACCGTTTAATATAGAGCGTGGTCTTTAAATCTGAGAGCATTTTCGTTCATTTCACGTCATGATTTTGTATTGGTTGGTGAATTTTGGTAACGTTATTTCATATCAATCAGAGAGAGAGAGAGAGGGCCAGATAGCGAGAGCGAGCAGAAGTCTTTGAGCAGAAAAAACAAGAGGACGACTGCGAGAACTTAAACTGAAACACAGGGAATTTCTGATAGCAACAGTGTATTTGAGTGCGACAACTTTAACTGAAACACGGCATTTCTGCAAGCAACAGTGTATTTGAGTGCAGACAATCCGTTTTGAGCAGGATCTCTCCCCCCCCCCTCTCCATCCGTCTCACTCCCTCTCTCACTCTCTCCATCTCTCACTCCCTCCGTCTCTCTCTCCATCCATCTCACTCATTAAAAATTGTATGTTGAAATGGACCCACATTTACTATAAACATTGCACCCTTTTGACAACGTTCATACTCACAGTGAAACACAGCTGTCTACAGTACTTGCTGCCTGTAAAATTATAGTTTAAAGGCCTTGTTCCCATATACATGTAGTTCCCCCGCTCATTTAAAACCTAATGAGTATACACCTGTTTGTGAAATGGATGTATTTGTGTGTGTGTGTATATGTGTGTTGGCAGCTGTGGAGACACTGTAATGTGTCTGGGGGTATAAACCAACCCCTTGTGACAACACTGTCATATAGTGTGAAATGAACCCAGTGTCACACTGGTGGAAATGACAGTCACACCAGTGGACATAGGCTATAGAAAAGGCCTAGATAAATACAATTTTACAAATCCGTGCTACATGTGCCCCCTTTTTTACTTTGAGAACCTGCCCCTCCAAAGGTCTCTGCATGGCCCTGACAGTTAGTACAGTAAAACAGTAAAACAGCAAAAAAGTATTCTAAGTACATGTAATACAGTTAAGAGTTGGGTAACAGTAAAGTGTGATGTGTGTGTATGGATGTTTGTTATATGGCCAGTATATGTACTTAGCTAAAGGTTTGTTTTTGCACTCTACTTCCCCACTACACCACCAAGTCCAGTCGCCATAATCCCAAATAACATGGGGTGACCGGTCGGTCCCTCACAGCCACATTATTCCAAACTAACAGTATGTTTGTTATTTTTGGAAATGGTATTTTGCTGTTTATTTATCTATTTTGAATCAACTCTGTCCATGATACGTATGTGTCCTTCTGTATGTGTATGTAATATATTTGTGTTGGATCAGCTTTTGCAATAGTCCTGGTGTGGTCTTAAAGCCGTGGCAATAGAGGAGAGTGTAGTAGGAAATACACACAGACACAGATGTTTATACACGCACACACACACAAACACAAACACACACGACACACACACGCACACACACACGCACACACACACACACACACACACATTAATGCACAGACCTCCTTTGAGGTTAACTTGGGTGTATAAATCGTCCCATTGAGTTCTTAATTAATTACAAATCTACCAGACATTCCAGTAATCTGCCATGGTTATGTGTGACTTACCTATTTTGAGGTTCACTACGGTGTAATGATCTGGTCCCCAACCATCAACTCCACACCCATATGTCCCAGCATCATCTAGGGTCAGATCATTGATGATCACAGTGAAGATGTTTCTGTCCTTCTTGTCCTGAAGAGATACTCTCCCTCTGTGGGTCCATCCTGAATGTCCATAAGAGCGGATGACTTCAACACCATCTGCATACCCTCCTCTCTGTAGGTACTTTGAGTATGACTCAGAACCCTTCTGAGATGGACAGTTGATGACAGCATAGCCTCCCACATACCCTCTCACTGAGATCTCAACACCTCTCACACAGCTCAACACTGACAGAGATACAGCATGAGAGAGAGAGAGAGAGATAGATGGAAGAGAGAAAGAGGGATGGAAGAGAGAGAGAGAGAGAGCATGAGAGAGAGAGATGGAAGATGGAGAGAGAGAGAGGGATGAAAGAGGGAGATAGAGAGAGAGAGGGGGGGTGGAGGAGGGGGGAGAGAGAGAGAGAGAGAGAGAGAGAGAGAGAGAGAAATGGAAGAGGGATAATATGAATGACATAAAGTGACCATGTTTCATTGTTAACTAGTCAGCTGTTAGACACTCATCCATCCATGCAGTGAAGAGTAGAAACACACACACACACACACAGTCACACAAACACACATACACACACTGCAAACATAAACACAGAAACAAACCTAACACGCGCTCACTCTTACAAACACACACTCATAAACACACACGCACACATTCACTCTAACACAAACACACACATACACACATACACAAACACACACGTACACACACACACACATCACATACACACACACAAACACACACGAGCAAACATACATACAAATGTAAAAAACACACAAAAACAAAAGACACACTCACAGTTACACACAAACACACAGCCAAACGTACAAACACACTCACATACACACACATTCACTCACACACAAACACAAATGTACACACACAAGCACAAACACACCCACACACACACACACACACACACACACACACGCACACACACTCAATGGCAAGGACATGTGTGGGATCAGTACTGACTGTGATTGTGAATGAAGTGTAGCTGGGAGTGAATGTGACAGCTGTAGCGGAGGTTTGTGAGTCCAAAGTCAAGAAAGGGGGTGTGGCCAGAGCTGAGTTCAACGCAGACATAACACACGCACATACAAATATCAAAATCACAAACACACACCAACACACACTCTTAATGTCTCTGTCATCTGAAAAATGGCAAAACTATAAAAACGCTTACCAGTAAAGTGGATCAGTATGAGTTTGATGGAGGCCTTTATTTCAGAAAGAGGAGTCTTCTTCATTGATTTAATCCACAGCAGTCTCAAGTTGTGTTCCTCTACACCTTAACAACAGTTCTGTCTGAGTTCCTCTCCGTTAAACTGTCTTCCAGATAGTTTATGTCGCCCTAAGAGACAGACATTTACATCTCCATGGTAACTTCTCTGCACCACAACAACACGACATCACATCTCCTCTCTAACACAAAATCTCAAATCTGCTTTCAAACTGTGATATTTGCTCCAGAGATTTCCGTTCCAATTCAGTGAAATCCCAGAAACCAGAAAGGAACCAAGAACATTCCAATAAAAATGCTCCCATTTATACATACTTACTGGCTGGACACATATTCCAACCATGGCTTCCTGTGAGCTAACTTTAAGATATGAACGTCAGCTAAGTACAGTGTTGTCAACAGCAGCTCACCCGCAGCACAGCGTGTTGTTCCTCCTGATGGGTTTAGTTCCTTTCCATCTCTGGAGCGCTAGGAGAGAGAAGTCTGAGTCCTCAGTTCTGTAAGAGTCCTTCAGTCTTATCTGGGCCGTGGCATCTAAATTGAACTTTCTTTCTGATTGTTTCAGCCGCCCCGACAGACAGTTACCGTGGTTACTCTTTTCTCCCTCTACAACTGACACATTCTTGTCTCTCTCTCTTTTATTTGTGATCGATCTGACCTATGACCTACCGTGCAAAACATGCAAAAACTCTCTTTCTCGCTCTGTGTGTCTGTCTGCTAACAAGTCTGTCTAAAAGTTATCTGTCGTCTGTTGTTTGGCTGTATGTGTCCTGAGTTTCACTCTGCTGCAGCAGGGGAAGTGGGGTGAGAGGGTGTGAACTGGTTGCTATTTCCAGCCCATGCTGCCCCTCATGAGTTTAACAACCGGCCATACGCAATGGTACAGTAATTAACCCATTCCTGCAAAATAATTACATTACGTCCACCTCGAAGTTCCCCCTTCAGACCAAGACAGGGATGGCGATTGTGGGACACTGTCGTGGTTTTTCCACCTGATCTTCCCCCAGAAACGCTCTGCTTACAGCTGCCCGTTCTCACCAAACTGTTACGCCCAATATCTACTCTGGTAATGACACCTTGAGTACTGTGTATCAGCTTCCAGCCTGAACATGACCACCATCACTGCTTCTGTCTCTCTCATCTCCTCTCATCCCTTCTCATCCCTCCTCCCCCCACGGTGTGTGTAAGGTTGTGTGATCTTCTGCCTCAGGGGTCTGTCAAGCACCTGTGTGTGTGTGTGTGTGTGTAAAGCCCCCTCCCCCTCCCCCCTCTAGTGCTAAATCCCACCTCTGACGTTCATCTACCGCTTATAACACGCCCTCTCTCTCTCTCTCGCCCTCTCTCTCTCTCTCTCTCTCTCTCTCTCTCTCTCTCTCTCTCTCTCTCTCTCTCTCTCTCTCTCTCTCTGTCTGTGCCTCACTGTCTTGTGTGCCTGTGAGCTAACACCTCTGTCCAATCAGAAGTCTCAGAAGGGGAAGCTAACCACACTGCAGCAGCAGCGCCGCTCAGTACACACACATGCACACACACTCACACACACACACACACACTCACACACACGCACACACACTCACACACACGCACACACACTCACACACACACACACTCACACACACACACTCTCACACACATACAAACAAACACACACAACACACATACAAACATATGCACACACACACACACTTACACACACACACACAAGCACACACACCACACACACACCACACACACACACACACCACACACACACCACACACACACACACACACCACACACACACACACACACACGCACACACACTCACACACACACACACTCTCACACACATACAAACAAACACACAAACACACACATACACACACTCACACACAATCCAGTGTTATTGACAGTACTATACTGATTACAGTACGGCCCAAATGCACCCCTCTTAGTGAGCACACTGGCAAAGTGGTTGTTAACAGTGAGCTCTATCTCTCTCTCTCTCTCATCCTCTCTTTGACTCTCTCTCTCTCTCTCATTCTCTATTCGACTCTCTCTCTCTCACTTTCTATCTCTCTCTCTCTCTCTCTATCTCTCTCTGCCTCTCTTACCTTTGTGTCTGTCTGCTAACATGCTACCTTGAGTTCCACTCTGTGTAAGCAGGGGAAGTTGGGAGGGAGAGAGTAAACAACCTCTACCCCTTACCGTGGATAGCATGTGTCATGCCACAGTGTAATGGTATTGATGTGTATTTAGTAGGGCATCGTTCAGAAACTGTAGCAGGCATGTCAATTAGTTTGCTTACGCTTGACTGATATTCACTCGTCTCTCTATCTCTCTGTGCCTCGCTTTCTTTTGTGTCTGTCTGCTAACACGTCTGTCTGCTAACACGTTTGTCTGCTTACACGCTATCTGTTACAGGCCTTCCGTCTCTCGTTTGGCTGCGTGTGTCCTGGGTTCCACTCTGTGTAAGCAGGGGAAGTAGGGAGGGAGGGAGGGAGGGTGGGTGTGAACTGGCTGCTATTTTCACCTTCACACCTTCAGCATGGCTAACTTGGACAGAGTTGACCAGTTTCAAGAGTGGGGTTGTGATACACATGGACATAAATGTTATGAAATGCTTTATTCCTTTTGCTATGAACTATATTCAGTATGAACAGCTGATAGATCCTAAAGTGGATGTGGATGGTAAACTCTGCTTGTTGTAATTTGAAAAGAATACACCACACTGAAGAGAGGCATGGCAGGACTTCACCCCATACACCGGAGTAATGATCATTTTGAACAGTTTTTTTCTACATTTATAAATATCTGTACCAATATTTCATTGATTTGATATAATATTGAAAGATGTTATGTATGAATTAAGTTGTAATAATATGTTTCAGTGCAAGTTTTTACACAGGATTTTTTCAAAAACTGCTGTTCATTAGAAAGACAGTGGGTCTGAAATCATGTTTTTGAACCCAACTCTCCAGTATTGATGAATGACCTTATTACTATAAAAACAGTACATCAGAACAAGAGAATGAGTTGATAATAAGTAAAAAAAAATATTCCATATGCAGAATATACAACCCTTGAAGTCCTCTAACTGATTAACAATTGAAATAGCTCTGATGTTGACTTCGTTGAGGGAAGCGATGAGGAAGTTGAAGATGCTGATAGATTTTCAAGAGTTGGTGAGTGTAGAACAGGGGTGTCAAACTCAATTACACAAAGGATTGCATGAACTTAGGCACTATTGACCAGTCCTTGACTGGAGGTTATAATGAAAAAAAAATCATCAGGCTGGGTGGTGTTGGGGTTCAGGCTCTCTTAAACTGAACCGAGTCAGATGGTGTTGGGGTTCAGGCTCTGGTAAACTGCATCAGGTTGGATGGTATTGGGGTTCAGGCTCTGGTAAACCGCATCAGGTTGGGTGGGGTTGGGGTTCAGGTTCTGGTAGGCTGAACTCATCTGGAGAGTGTTGGGGTCTTGTGGATCATTTTCATAGTCAGCAGTCTCCTGATTGACAGAAATGCAGCTCATATATCTAATGTTATCAGTTGTCATTAACTAACATGTTATCTTTAAAGAAAAGGATGCCAGTAGGCTTCCAGTACAATACTAAAATACAAATTTGGTGTAACAGTTACACCAATTGATTTCCAGCAACATGAAAAGACTACATTACCCATAAGGCCATTGTCTCACCTCTCTTAAGTTTCCACTTCCTGGTCTGGCTGAGGACAGATGTCTAGATGGACTGTGAGCTGCTGATCAGTCAAAAAAAAATACAGTTAATTTAATTCAACATCGCAAATCAATTGATTGAGACACAGTGAGAGATAGAAAGAGAGAAAGAGAGAGAGAGAGAGAGAGAGAGAGGGAGAGAGAAAGAGATAGAGATAGAAATAGAGTGAAAGGAAAACGTCTTTATCACTGTCTCTCTCTGTCTCACACACACACACTCACAAACACACATCCAGACTAATAACGTATATACAGTATGTGTGTGTGTGTCTGTGTCATGTGTCCCCTACCTCTCTTCCTCCTAGCTCTGCTCTTCATCAGTCTACAGGTCACTACCAGCAGACCAGACAATCCCAGAGCACCAATCAGAGCTCCAGTCAGATATGCCATCAGACCTGTAGGAGAATAAAGCACGTAGTGGACCTGATGGTGTGCTTCATGTGATTTTAACAGCAGACCAGTACCAGAGAAGACCATAAACCAGTATAACCAAGTATTGCAATTGCTATTGTATCACAGATAAGAGAGTGTGTCTATTATGTGGTTGTGTGTGTGTGTGTGTGTGTCTGTGTGTGTGTGTGTGTGTGTGTGTGTGTGTGTGTGTGTGTCTCTGTGTGTGTGTGTGTGTGTGTGTGTGTGTGTGTGTGTGTGTGTGTGTGTGTAAAAATGACATTGGTGATGTAGAATGCCCCCTCACCTGATGTGTGATCAGACCAGGGGTTATAGGGCGTTGTCACATGGGCAGCAGTCACTGGTTCACTGGTCACTGGTTCACTGGTCACTGGTTCACTGGCCACTGGTTCACTGGTCACTGGTTCACTGGTCACTGGTTCAATTGAAATTAAAAGTAAAGTAAAAGTAATCCACAGGGGTTGATGTGGTAAGTGGTAGGAGCCAATGCCTTCACTGCTGCACCTTATCACACATTCTCAGAGATTAAGAGTCCAATCTTTGCTGTATGGTGACACCACAATCCCAACAGTGTCCACTCTATGATAATGATTATACCACAATCTCGTTTGGATTATTAAACTGAGACAGAGAGAGAACGAGAGAGAGATAGAAAGCATTGATGAAGTGCTTGTCTCTCCCTTGTACGTCGCTTTGGACAAAAGTGTCTGCTAAATGACTAGATGTTAATGTACATGAACACTGCAAATGTAAGTGAATAAATGAAAATACACACACACACACACACACACACACACACACACACACACACTAATGCACAAACACACACACAAACACACACACACACACACAAACACATTCATGCACAAACACACACACATGCAAACAGATATGTAGGACATGTCAATGAAATATTAAGAGACATACCTCCTCTGAGCTTAACTTGGGTGTATAAATCATCCCATTGAGTTATTAATTCATTTCAAATATACCAGACATTTCAGAAATCTGCCATAGTTATTTATGTGACATACCTATTTTTAGGTCCACTCTGGTGTAATAATCTGGTTCAGCTCCACACAGTAATGTCCCAGCATCCTCTAGAGTCAGGTAATGGATGGTCACAGTGAAGATGTTTCTGTCCTTCTTGTCCTGGAGAGATACTCTCCCTCTGTGGGTCCATTCTGAACGTCCATCAGAGCGGATCACATCAACACCATCTGCAGAGCCTCCTTTCCGTAGGTACTTTGGGGATAACTTATAACTCTTCGGATATGGACATTTGATGTCAGCTTCTCCTCCCTCAGACCCTCTCACTGTGATCTCACATCTCACACAGTTCAACACTGACAGAGAGACAGAATGAAAGAGAGAGATGGAAGAGAGAGAGTGGTGGAAGAGAGAGGGATGGAAGAGAAATAGAGAGATGGAGATGGAAGAGGGAGAGAGAGAGGGATAGAAGAGAGAGAGAGAGAGTGAGAGAGAGAATGAGAGAGAGAGGAGGAGGGAGAGAGAGAGGGATGGAAGAGGGAGAAAGAGAAAGAGAGGGATAGAGCAAGAGATAGAGAGATGGAAGAGCGAGAGAGAGAGAGGGATGGAAGAGAGAGAGAGAGAGAGAGATGGAAGAGAGAGAGAGAGAGAGGGATGGAAGAGGGATAATATGAATGACATAAAGTGGAGTGTCTGCCCTTCTTTGTCCATGTTTCCTTGTTAACTAGTTGCTGTTAGACACACATCCATTCAAGCAGTAGGAGAGGACACACACACACACTCACACACACACACACACACACACACGCACACACACACACACATAGACACACAAAAATTCACACATTAACAGTTCAAACACACCCGCACAAACACACACACACACAGACACACACACACACACACACACACACACACACACACACACACATACACACACTCACAAACACGCGTACAAAAATTCAAACACAAACATGCACACATACACATACACTCACACATAAACAGTTCAAACACACACGCACAAATACACACACACACACAAATACACACACACACACAGTCACGAGCACACACATACACACATATGAACAAACACACATACAAGCAAAAACATACACACACGCACAAACACTAGAGAGACAGAGAGGGGGAGGGGGAGAAAAAGAGAGATAGCATTAAATAAGTCAGCTGTTTGACACCCATCCAATCATACAGTAGGAGAGGACACACACACACACACACTCACACACACAACTCTTACCAGTAAGGTGGATGAGTAGGAGTTTGATGGAGGTCTTCATTTAAAAAAGAGGAGTCTTCTTCATTGATTTAATCCACAGCAGTCTCAAGTTGTGTTTCTCTACACCTTAACAACAGTTCTGTCTGAGACGCGGAGAGTTCCTCTCTCTTAAACTTTCTTCCTGATTGTTTCAGCTGCTCTGAGAGACAGACATTTACATCTCCATGGTTACTTCTTTTCACCACAACACAACACGTCAACACTTATCCTCTCTGGCACAAAGTCATCTCGGTTACTTACGTAACCTCGGTGGTTCCTTTAGTGGAACCGCAGACATTACCAGATGGGAAGTGACGTAGTCACGCATCCAATTTCGAAACACTATTCATTCACGCCTGGAAGGCTGAGACACGTCAATCATCTCCTGAGCCCGCCCCCTCAGGAGTGCATAAAAAGCCACACCTGACGTGTCTTCCTCCTCTTTTCAATTTTCGCGTTAAGGTACAAGGTATCGTAACGACAAACACTTTTTCTATTACGCTCAAATTATTATAATTATTGCTTTCCTCATATGCCACATACTCTTCATAGTTGGTGTTTTGGGTTCCACCCTTCACTAGCTCTTGAGTGCTGCGAGTTTGGCTTTAATCTAAGAAACTCAAGTCTTGTATCTAAGCTTTACCAGCTGTCCTCGGACTAGCTTGCTAACCTTGCTGCCCAACGTGCTTCGTTGTGATACTTGCACTCCTACTAATATTCTTCATTTCAGTTATGTCCAGGCAGTGTCCTCGTCCCGTCCTGCAACGTTTTGTGCTAACCTTTCCACGTTTCAGTCCGTCGTGTTGGCGTTCGCTCAAAACTCCCCTTCGGCAAGCTGCACAGCATGGCTCTGACCAGTGCTGCCAGGA
>NC_137920.1:15688489-15693489 GCF_963457725.1 Sprattus sprattus
GAGGAGAGACAGACAATCCACAGGTATGAACAATTTTATACTATTCTCTCTCTCTCTCTCTCTCTCTCTCTCTCTCGCTTTCTCTCATACACACACATACACACACTCACTCAAAGACTTCTGAGGACCACAATAAATGTCCTTTTAAAAAAAGCTGTGTTGATTTTTCAGACCAAATCTATGTCAATGCTGCAGTGGCCACCTTTGTCACAGGCAGTCCAGAGGATCAGGCCAACATCTACCAAACTCTCCAGGCAGACTCTATTCAGGACGCTGTTTATCAAACCCTTGAAAAGAATGTGAATGTGAAATTAGAATAGTGTCAATAGGCGCCAACACACTCACACACACACACACACACACACACTCACACACACACACACACACATACAAACACACACACATAGACACACAAACACACACACACACTCACACACATAGACACACACAAAAGCTCATTCACACACACACACACACACACACACACACACAAACACTCACACACACACACACACACACACACACACACACACACACACACACACACACACACACACACACACACAAACACTCACAAGCTGGATGCCATTGTGACAGATGAACAATGAGAAAACGAAGAAGAAGAGTGAAATGATCCTTTTTTCTGCATAGAATTCTGCCTTAATTTGTACAGTGCATTGTATGCGACTGGCTTTAAATAAAGGCGTTTTTCAACCAAAAACCATCCTCAATTCTTGCGAACATCTCTCTCTCTCTCTCTCACTCGTAACATGCACTGGGATTGGACTCGCACCAACCAAGCACAGACATATTTGTCTTCAGCCCGCCCAATGAAAACTGAAATCTCTACAATGAGTTGACGCAGATGTCCACAGGAATAAATACATCAGACAGTTAAGATATCTGAAACTTAGCATACCTCTATCGATAGTTTATTCTTTTGATAGGCTATTTCCATCTCCTTATTTCACCTCACGTGTGTGTGTGTGTGTGTGTGTGTGTGTGTGTGTGTGTGTGTGTGTGTGTGTGTGTGTGTGTTTGTGTGTGTGTTTGTGTGTGTGTGTGTGTGTGTGTGTGAGAGTGAGATAAACTTTCTCCTCTACTCTCTTTCTTGATATCCCCACTGCAGTAGCCTAGTGTAGCTCTTAATCCTCCGTCATTCCATCTCTTATCTTCCTACTAAACTAAGCCTTCAGATTCCCAACACTGGATTCATGTTGTGCAATAAAGATGAAGAGTTATTCTTGGGCTTCTGAGGTAATCATTATTGCCATATCACACCAGCTCTGGTGCAACAGAGCTGTGAGTCTACAGAAGGATTCAGTTAGGCGATGCTGTAATGCTTCAAGTTCACATGAAGCACTGACTTACAGTACACAACCACACACACACACACAAACACACACACACACACACACACACACACACACACATACACACACACACACACACACACACACACACACACACACACACACACACACACACACACACACACACACACACACACACACACACACACACATTTAAATTATTTATTTGAATCCACCAATCATATTCTTTACAGAAAGGATTCAAACATTTCTCAGAGGTTAAATACAGCTTAGTGACTCATGGGTACAAGAAACATCTCCTACGCCAAACAGCAAGACTACCTATAACAGCTGATACAGAGCAGAACTTGACTAGTTGTTTGGATTGCCTCTTACTAAGTCCTGCCAGTCGTAGCCCACTGACCGAAAGCTTATGGACATGCCCCAGACTTCCAAATATCAAAACTACCAGCTTGCATGTATAGCCTAGGTCTCTTATTTTAGCAACAATGGTATTTGGTCAGTTTGTCAAGGAAGGCTATGTCCATGTAGAGGTCATAGACACAGGCTACCTCCAGGATTATTACCTCCCTTTTAACCTTTTCCAAGAAAAAGACATCAGGGGTGTTAGGGATGTTGCAGAACACATCATCAGAGCTACCAAACCAATCCGGTATTATACGTGAGTGTTTGTACAATGACACATTTGGGGGGAATACTCCCTTTACAGTACTAGCAATGAGATCGACAATGCGGTCGTGGCGTGCAGTATAAAGTCCTTTGTATTTATTACATCCATTGACAATATGAGCAATGGATTCTTAATGTTGGGTGGGATTGGAGTGCATTATGCAGTGTGGATGATGGTTGTTCGGGTACCACAATGCCAGGTTGTACTTAGTTGGCAGCACCTGTAGTCTGGCTTTCACAGTAAAGCAGAGGATGTCCTCTCCTACAGCAGCATTCCTGTAAACTGTATGTGAGACGGAGTGGTCAGCAAAGTCAAGGCATGCCAACTTCCCCTGCAGTCTCAGTCCAGTCCAATGTTGTTTTGCCTCTGCCTGTTTAATGTTCAGGAGGGACTTTCTTGCTGTTTTGTTGTTGAGTGTTTGTTGTGTCCCATTGTGGTAGACAGTAGCCTCCACATTAACAGCCGGGTCTGTGACAACTGCATCAGATGCGTCTGGTGCAGGGTGTACGTTTTCTTTCTCCCATCTCAGTTGAACTGCCGCTCTGTTGCACAGGTCATTGAGGTCCGGCCAGTCTGACCGAACACCATAGCCTGCAGCTTGGGTGTCCAGCTTGCCATTACCTTTTCTCCTGAAGCCCAGGAAGTTATCCTGGCCAACATCTGCCAAGGGGACCTTTCTCCTCCTGAGGTCCAGTAGGAGGGAGGCTCTGGCTAGCTCTGGAACGGCAGCATCGTCATTGTTAAGCATCCTGATCAAGTGTGTCAGCCTTGTAGTGGTGTAGGTCCACTCCACATTAGGGACACCGAGCCCCCCCTCTCTGTGTGAGAGGAAGAGAATATCCCGAGTGGAGTGAGTGTTCAGACCCAGCCATCTCCTGACAGCTTCGACTGTTTTATTGTTCATGTCTTGTAGGACATTTTGTGGGATATGGACATTGGCAAAGAGGTGTTGTATCTTTGCCAGGGCCACTTCTCTGATGGCCTCCAGTTTCATGACTACAGGGAGGGGCGAGGAATCAATCAGATCGATTCTGTTTTTATAGTTACAGGATAGCTCCTGTATCTGCTCACCCCACTCACCTGCAATGTTGAACCTATGGCCCAGGTAGGTGTAGGTCTCATGACGAGAGTAGACCCTGATTGGCTGTCCCTTGAGTGTGAAGGAGGGAGGTTTGTCTGACTTTGCTTTGTACCAGCGGTTACCACCGCTGCGTCGTTCATAGAGTGCTGCGCATTTGGTGTGTTTTACCTCCAGCTTTGACCAGATCAGAAACTCATCTGTTCTTCTCAGCATGTCGGTAATTACACTCTCATCCCTAGAGGACATCTCCACATCATCAGCGTACCCCTGAACAGGGTTTGGGGATCTGATTTGTGGTGGTGCACACTGACAGAGCCATTCCATCCACTGGTTGATAGCAAGGATGAAGTTTACCGCACTCCAGGGGCAGCCTGTTTTAATCCCTACCTGGAGGGGTACAGGCTCTGTGAGCTGGTCTCCACAGATGACTTGCAAAAAAGATCCCTTGTACACGTCTGTGATGATGTCCACAAAGGGTTGAGGTAGATGGATCTCTTCCAGTGTGCGGAGCATCATGTTGTGAGACAGTGTCCCGAAGGCATCTCTAAAATCCAGGAAAACAGTATATAGTTTACATGATTCATGTTTAAAGTCATCAATTCCGGTTTTGAGGCAGAACACATGTTCATTCATGCCTTGTCTGTCTATGTAGGCCTTTTGTTTAGGTGAGAGAATGCCTGTGTCCACAAGCCATGGGAGGATGCGGGCAAGAAGGCATTTCATGAAAACTTTGTAGACAGTGGGGAGAAGAGAAATGTCTCTCCATGTAGATGGATCAGTAGGAATATTGTCTTTTTTGGGTATTCTATGTATGAGGGCCCCCTTCCATGAATGGGGTACTTTCCCATTTATGAGGCAGATATTAAATATATTAGTGAGAGTTAGAGTGGACCAGGGTTTTGTGGCTTTAATGGTGGTTTCATATGTCACCCCATCATATCCACTAGCTCTATTGTTTGGCAGCTGGGACACAACTTTATCGACTTCATCAAGAGTGAAGTTAGCTGTGGATGGATAATAGTCTGGAGCAACTGACTCTATGCTATTGGCCCAGGGGGGCGGGGTCACTGGTTCAGAAGGGGGTGATTGACATTTGGCCAAATAATGTTTATACACATCACTGGTGTCATTAACAGTAGGTGGGGGAGAAGGAAAGGTACTCTTATTGAGAATTATGTCAATGGCTTTTGATTTTCGGTGCTGCCATAGGTACGATAGTTTTTCTCTGCTCACTGCCCTTGGAGATCCACCGCGTTCCACTGCTCCTCTGTTGCTGAGAGATGGTTGGATGACGTCTCTCACGTAGGCCAGCTGTTTCTCAATCCAGGAAGTAATGGAGACCAGTGTAAACTCTGCTGAGTATTTATCTGTCAAGAGGAACTTATATAGGACTCGTGTCACATACTTCAGAAGTGGTTATCCGAACTCCTTCCCGTTGGCACGTCACGCACGAAATATTCCATTTTGAAAGAATACTCCAATGAGGATGGATGCAACGTTAGTCCATTTCTTCGGATCACCGGAGCAGGCAAAGTATGTTTTTTCTTGGGGTTGCTTGGTATCCAAAGATCTCCTGAAGTGTCTTTCGTGGACCTCGAACATTGCCCATTCATGACATTGTAGTTGGCGCATTTAGTTGTTATAATCCACAGGTAAATTCTGGCCGTCCTGTGATGGTTGCGGGACGGGGTTGTGGGTTTGCCGCGTTTGCTGTTTGTAAATGCGGCCACTAATCAAGGCTTGTTTGAAGGCTGATCGTATCACTGTGACTAGGCACATGTTTAGTACTGAAGTCCAAAGCATATTACCTCTGCTGCATTAACGATGGCAGTTACAACGGGCGAGATGTTTAAGATTTTAAATTGCCATAGTTTGGCACGGAGCTGCGATGCTCACGCACGGTACTGAGAGGAGA
>NC_137920.1:15698489-15708489 GCF_963457725.1 Sprattus sprattus
AGTACCCCGGGGATAGGGAGAGAGAGAGCAGTCATATACTCCAGCATCAACATCTAAAGGGAAAGCCCACTTTATTCATAGTGCAAGGGCATACATACAAGGGCTTGAACTTAGGTTTAAAGAGGAAAACACAAAGAAAGTTAGGGGTTGAGCCTCAGGGAATCAGTATAAAAGAAGTTTGATTTTTTTATAACAGTTGTTTTCTGTTTTCTGCCTGTACACTTCTGTCATTACTGCTTTTTTGTATCTGCATTACAGTAATTTTCTGTTCTTATCTCACTGAGCCTGAATCTCAGTTTGTTACCAATGAACAACTTAGTAATGTATTGATTTTTATCTGCCCAATGTATCTATTTAAAAACATCCTCTGAGAATGTATCTATTATCCATGTAGAATGTAATTTAACTATTGTGTATTTACTCATCCTGCTGTGGGTAATTTACAGTGACATGTATTATTTCAAATGAATGACATGTAATTGCAATGGAAGGATGAAGCAAGACATGTATGTTTCAAGTTTGTTTATTTGTCTGTGTAATAAGTTTCCATTAAAAAAAGGCACAGCCAAGAATGGAGAGTGAAATGGCCACTTGGTATATGTGACTTGGCATGGCATAGATCATGGTTTGATTGATGTGTGCATACAGGCACAGTCCATTTAAGCTGTAGTCCTATTATCAACATTCTGATTGGTGAAGCTGAATGCAATACTGACTTAGATCACTAGGAGTCAGGATAGGTATCTATAATGTAGGTATAAAATGTGTGATGGGGGGGGGGGGGGGGGGGATTTGCTCTATGAAACTCACTCCTATTTAATTATTAACATTCACCTCTAGGGGTTGCTGTCCATTGTTGGGGGGAAAAGTATTCACAGAGTGAATTGGCCACTTTGTATCAATTTATATGGGACTTGCTGTAATAACATAGACAGAGATAAAAACAATTATGTAGGTTTATAAATTACATTTGCGCCTTACAAGTATGGGTGTTTGCTATTTGTGTGTGCGTGTGTGTGTGTGTGTGTGTGTGTGTGTGTGTGTGTGTGTGTGTGTGTGTGTGTGCCCTGCGTGTGTGTGTGCCCCGTGTGTAGTTATATCTTAGAGAATGGTCAAAGAGAGTACACGCCAAATGCCAAACAGAAAACCACATCCTTGTTTGACACAAAACGAAACCCACCAATATGAAACGCCTCTTCACCGAGAGCTGCAACACACACACACACACACACACACACACACACACACACACACACACACACACACACACACACACACACACACACACACACACACACACACACACACACACACACACCCGAACATACACAGACACAGACACTGACACAGAAACATACACAGTTTAGCCACACCTTTTTATTTCTGTGACATTGACCGAGAGATGTGATATTAACCGAGAGATTCAATGGATCAAAATAAATCCAAAAGTCTAATCCTAGAACACCCAATTCATGCTGTAGGTATGCGTTTTAATCCAGTTTTTTGGGGGGGGTATCACAAAAAAAACATAATCACAGACCTTAATTCCAAAACATAAAGTAGCTAAAAACCTACAGATTAGGGTCGGGCTCTGGGTAAAGGCCTAAAGTTATGACTGGGTGAAGGGCCAAGACTTGTATGAGTGGGGTTAAGAGGATGAAGAAGGCAACACACAGAAGGTGGTGAAAAGCAACACACAGGAAGTGTGCTGTAGGTCAGAGTGGAAGAGCATGAAGGACGGGGACGACAAGCCACATACTGCAAAAATGCTTTTCTAACCTAGTGTTATTACTCTTATATTGAGATGAAAAAAAACAAGCAAATTTGGCTGCCAGTGCGTTAAGCAAATTTGGCTTGTTAATATTTCTTAAAATAAGTTATATTTGCTTGAAATAGGCAAAAATAACCTTACCAAAGAGCACTAGGTAAGTTCAATTTAGCTAGAAACAAGACCAACTAGATTTTTTCATCTCAATATAAGAGTAATAACACTAAGTTAGAAAAGCATTTTTGCAGTGCATAACTGGAGCTGGGGATGAAGACCAGATGGATACAACTGTTACAATTTCTCCCACAACCAAACCACAATCTTCCACACTGGCAGTCGATGCTTTGTCTTTATTTACTGCATGACACCACGTAAGCACGACGTGCATATGACACGTGGGACAGCCATTCTCCCTGCACAATGCTGAGAGAGAGAGGGAATGAGAGAGAGGTAGAGAAAGAGAATAAGAGAGAGAGAAAGACAGAGAGGGAGAGACAAACCAAAGAGCTGGCTGCTATCTGTGATGTTCACTTGTCTACACGTTAACTTCATGATATTGATTTAGGGTTTCATTATGTTAACCACACGGAACTAAAATGCAAACATGCCCTCAAAAATCTCTAGTCCTCTGTTCCACCACAATTAACCACAGTTAATCTTGCTGCTCTTTTGTACAGCGCATACAAACACAATTTAATTGCTTAAGAAACCACATACCTGAAACAAGAGAAATGATGACGAAGGATATGGTGTTCAAAAACATCCTTTGTTCCTTAATATGATGCGTATGTGTGTCTCTATTTAGGTATTCAGCGACTTGCACGTGTAGTGTGTAGCTAATCTGTCCGTGTGTGTGTGTGTTTGTTTGTGTGTGTGTATGTGTGTGTGTGTGTGTGTGTGTGTGTGTGTGTGTGTGTGTGTGTGTGTGTGTGTGTGTGTGTGTGTGTGTGTGTGTGTGTGTGTGTGTGTGTGTGCGTGTGTGTGTGTGTGGTTTACCAGTAGAGCCCCTTTGCTCTTTGCTCTTGGAGAAGAGGCGTTTCATTTCAGTGGGTTTCCTTTGGTTTCAGATAAGGATGTGGTTTTGTGTTGAGCGTTCCTGTGAACTCTGTTACAACTACACACATGGCATACACAAACACACACACACACACACATATACACACACACAGGCACAAATAGCAAAAACCATACACCTTACAAGACTTTGTGACCGGCGCAAATGTATTTTATAAACATACATACTATCTGTGTCTATTTCTATATCCTTTTTGGCCTTCCTCTGACACACACTCACACACTCACACACTCACACACACACTGACACACTCTCATACACACACACACACACACACACACACACAAACACACACACACACACACACACACACACACACACACACACACACACACAAACACACACACACACACACACTCACACACACTCACACAATCTCTCTCTCACACACACACACACACACACACACACACACACAGTCTACAGTTATTACTGTTATTACTTGAGTGAGCTAGTGAGCTAATATTGGATTGCGAGAACAAACATTTTAACAGACTGTGTGTGACATGAGCATATGACACATGAATACCCCCCCCCCCCCCCCCCCCAACAATGGACAGCCAGCAACCCCTAGAGGTGAATGTTAAGAATGTAATAGGAGTGAGTTACGTAAGGGATAACGGCCGACGAGCTGTCCAGTTCTACGAAGTTAATGGACGCTGCGGGGCAAAGAACACCACGACGCGGAGCGGAGTACTGGACAGCTCGGAGGCCGTTATCCCGCTTATCTCCCGTTTACAACATCCAATTTTTTTTTTACTATTATTATTTAAATTTCCTTTATCTTTAGGAAATTTAATATGCATAATAACCTGATGAATTCTTGATTTGAAGCCTAGTGCTCCCGTTAGAGAAAGTAGTGAGAAAGTAGTGCGTGGAACTGGACCTTTAGTTTCCCCGGGCGTTGCTGCAAAGTGACGCTCATGAGCTCACCTCTGTAAAGTAAACGGACACACGGACACAGGTATTGTTCATAAGGTTTTACTATTTACAGTTGAACTCCACGTTTCCGTTGATGGTGAAGTTGGACAGAGAAACAGGGAGGTCAAGTTTAGTAATTTTGTGTCGAAGGCTCACAATCGAGCCGGCTAGTTAGCCGTGTGAGCTACCATCTGTTTCAATGTTTTTTTTTTCTAAGCGCTAACAGCCGCCTACAAATAATATTGGAGACTTTCAGTTAAGAATTACAATACTCTGCAACATTCGTGTAGAACATAAACAACTAACCGAGTCAATTTAGACATATAAAAAGTCGTGTAGATAGCTTAATTGACATAAAACATTGCCCACTAACTTGTCCCAACACGCCGCCATCTTGGTTCAAATTATCCTAGCTGTCAAAAAATAAACGTTACGTTGGTTGTCAATGGTAGCCATTCAAGAGCATTGATATGGAAGGGCGATTTAACGTTTCTACTGGGACTACGTCCAAGGTGTCCAGTTATACGAACTTAATGTACACCCCACTAGCCAATCAGAAAACAGTATTTCGTTCCAGAGGGAGATAAATAGAGTTAATAACCCCCCCCCCACACACACACATTTTATTCCTACACAGTAGATACCTATACTGGCTTAAGTGATCAACGTCAGTGCAATCAGGTTCACCAATCAGAATGTTGATAATAGGACTGCAGCTTTAATGGACTCTGTCTGCATGTACACATCAATCAAATCATGATCTATTCCATACCAAGTCACATATAAACTGATACCAAGTGGCACATTTACTATCCTATTTTTAAGTGAAACGTATTACACAGGCAAATAAACAAACTTGAAACCTACATTAGTGATATCTTACCAGACACAAACAGAGGCTGTGTTTAATTTGTTTATTTGCTGAGATTCTGGTTTACCTCTTTTCAACATGTTTTCTATTTTAGGCACACCACTGGTAGTTTCACCAATATGCTTATGGTTTCAGTGCAAACCACAAGCAGAAGCACAGGTTTCCAGCTCTCTATCATAAGTGCCAAACAGCTTCAAGAAGGACCAGCTCTCTTTCATGAGCCAAACAGCTTTAAGAAGAATCACATGCAATTATAAGAACTACTGAAATGTGTAGGAGTGGATTGGTCTGGCTTCATCCTTTCATTGCAATTACATGACATTCATTTGAAAATAATACACATCACTGTAAGATGAGTAAATACAAATAGTTAAATGTCATTCTACAGGGATAATAGATACATTCTCAGAGGATGTTTTTAAATAGATACATTGGGCAGATATAAATTAATACATTAATAAGTAATTCATTGGTAACAAACAGAGCTACAGGAACAGTGCAATAAGAACTGAATACTACAGTAAATTAACAGTGAAATAATAATAATATAATTTAATAAAAACAGTCATGACAGAAGTGTATGGGCGGATGTAAGAAACAGAAAACAACATACGTATATATAAAAAAAAAAATCAAACCTTCTTTTATACTGACTCCCTGATCCTCAGTCTTTAACTTTCTTTGTCTTTTCCTCTTTAAACTTAAATTCAAGCCCTTGTATATAAATGAAGTGGACTTTCTCTCTAGTTGTTGATGCTGGAGTATATGACTGCTCTCTCCCTCTCTATCCCAGGGGTACTTTGTTGTTTTTCTCCCCCTGCTGGCAGGTCAGTGAATCTCACGCTGGCGTACTGGAGAGTGTCTGGATTCTGATTGGACGGCGGCTGAATGTTGGCATAGATGGTGGAGGGGTCTGTGCTGGGTGGCACGGGGCTGGAGGCGGAGAAGTGAGGATTGAACGTGACGTCAGAGTAATCACACTGACCCTGGGCAGAGACACGAGGAAAGATGATGTCATCAATATGAGCTGATCAGATATCATGAGATTGCTCTGTGCTCATGCACACACACACACACACACAATACACACATGTTTAAGCACATGAAAACACATACATACGCTTGCACGCACACACATACACATATGCTCACACATACGCTCACACTAACGCACACATACGCACACATACGCACACACACACACACACACACACACGAACACACACACACACACACACACACACACACACACACACACACACACACACACACACACACACACACTATGCACAAAGAGATGTATGAGCACAGACACACATACATACGCAAACACACACACACACACTATGCACACAGATATGTATGAGCACACACAGACACACACACACACACATACACACACACACACATGCAAAACAAACACACACACACACTTTACCTGTAGAGTATTTCCTGAGTCAGTGTTAGGTCTGTGTCCAGCAGGGAGATCTGTGTGAAAAAACCCAAAATACAATGAACCACACAATAAGGGCAATTTTTACAAAGGGTGTTTTCTCTCACACGTGTCTAACTTGGCTAATCGGAAGGACCATGTCTTCTCAACCTTATAAAGTGTAAACAAATATGAAATGTATAAATCTTTAAATAGTGACACAGTTTATAGTGAAATGTCAGAATGGATGGGGACATGGCGATGTCTCAACTGCAGGCTTACCTTCAGACTGTACTCATACAACATGGCACATTTGATAGGCTGCACCGCACAGGTCCGTCGCAGCCAATAGAATGAGGGCCCATGCATCAGGTGATTCATTTTGAACACTGACCATCGTGTGATTGGCCAAGTTAGACACTGGCATATTGAATTATGGGTGAGCAACAGCGAGTAGGTGAGTAGGTGAACAAGTGTGTGAGTGATTGATGATGAGAGGGGTGAGTGACTGATAATTAAAGGTGTGAAAGAGTGATTGATAATTAGAGGTGTGAGTGTGTGCATGAGTTATAAAGAGTTATCATCTCACCCAATGACTTCCTTCCTCTGGTCTTCTGTGTGTAGAGCATGAACAGACTGAGCACTAACAGAAACACCACCGCAGCAAGGCCAGCACATATGTATACAACACCATAACCTGAACAACATAGCAACACATTAAAACAACACACTTTACAGATACAACACCACCTTCAAAACATAACAACACATTAACACAACACACATTACAGATACAACACCATCTAAACAGGATAATCAGACATTAACGCTTCACACTTTACAGATACAATATGTTACACATCTGATTTATGACTCAAACACTTGCAGCGAACTCCTGAGCAGACGTTATCACACTTTAACACTCTTTAGAGACCAGAGTATACTGCTGTATGCATCAAATCCACTGCACCCAGGTGTACATGAGCTCACTAAGACATTATCACTCTTTAGCCAGACTTGCACTAATGCACAAGAGCTCACTTGATCAATGCATGAAGACGTTATCACAACACTCTTTACCAAGACCAGAGACACACAGCTGATGTGTGCATCAATACTACATCATCACCGGCAACCATGCACACAGGATCACCTGAGCGGCACATCACCATATGTTCAACCTATATATAACCATAACACCATATTATTAACCTACATATAACCATAACATCATATTATCAACCTATATATAACCATAACACCATATTATTAGCCTACATATAACCATAACATCATATTATCAACCTATATATAACCATAAGACCATATTATCAACCTATATATAACCATAACACCATATTATCAACCTATATATAACCTAAAGACCATATTATCAACCTACATTTAAACATAACACCATATTATCAACCTATATATAACCAAAAGACCATATTATCAACCTACATTTAAACATAGCACCATATTATCAACCTATATATTACCATAAGACCATATTATCAACCTACATATAACCATAACACCGTATTATCGGCCTACATATAACCATAACACTCACTGCAAAGATGAGATGAGCGACTATATGCATCAACTGTAATATGCAACAACTCCCCATCACGCCAAGATGTTCCGTATGATAAAACACACCTCTTCATTTCTAATCAGTCCATGGAAAAAGGTGCTGATTCACAATGATAGTGCATTTGCATTCAAAGACAAGGCGCTCATTAAAGTCACAACATCCCTGATGGTTGTAAGTGCATTTGTGTAGCTTGAGGCCATTGAATGACACACACACACACACACACACACACACACACACACACACACACACACACACACACACACAAACACAAACAGACACACACACACACACACACACACACAAACACAGAGTCACACACAAACACAGAGTCACACACACACACACACACACACACACACACACACACACACACACACACACACACACACACACACACACTAACACATGTACACACACACACACACACACACACACACACACACACACACACACACACACACACGTACGTATACACACACAGACACACACACACACAAAACACACACTCACACATACACACACACACACAGACAAACACACTATTGTGTGTACTTTAAATGAGCACAAATCAGACAAATTAGACTAAATGTTTTAAATGCATATGCTGAATGTGTGTGCAGATGAGTGGGGAGGGTTGGTCAAGTACAGGGAATGACTCTGTGACAGTGAAGAACTGGGCTAACCTGCTCCATCTTCTTTTCTGTGGACTGTGGTTTGCTCAGGAGGTGTGAAAGACGTGTGTTCAGGGCGCGTGGATTTGGGTTCTGGGAGGTGGAAAACAGGAAAAAAGAGACATTTTGTAAATATTTCTTTTTTAAGTGATGGTGTGGTATTGTAGGAAGCATAAGCTTGTCCTCTATAGAAGTGATAGAGATTGCCTTATTTATCACATTTCTGCATACATACTTGACACATTGATTCATACAAACATGCAAAAATAAGTCACCATACATATCACATACTTGTCACATACTATACAAACATAAAAAAAATACATAACCATGTATATATCACATACTTGTCACATCCCTAACTGTTGTTTTTGAAGGTCTGTGAGAAGTGGGACCTGGCAAAGTGGATGGGACTGCTATCAAAGTAAGGAGTTTAATAAAACAATAAACAATATGTCATAGATTTTATGTAATGAAAGTCTTGTTCATCACAAAAATATTATCAGTAATTAGAATAACATCAAATCTCAGTGAGGTAAGATAATTATCACAAACCAAAAGGCTAAAAACTACTTCAAAGAAAGTTAAACTCACCAGTAATCACCTCTAAAGTGATTTCATTGAATGTGTCTTTAAGGAAGCGGTCCACTCCACAGTAGTATATTCCAGAGTCTGTAGATCTGACTTTAGAGATGGTGACGGTGAACTCACCATTTCCATGATCAACCAGAGAGAATCTCTTTGGAAGAGACTGATACCCATCAGATTTGACAAGAATATCTGTATCTGTACACGGATCTTTGCAGAAGTATTTCATGTTGTCACCTGCAAATTTATGAGGACATTTGATTTTGGCATCTTGTCCCTCTCTTACAGTGATGATGACAGACTCCACACCACACAGAACTGTTTAGGGAATAAGAGAGGCAGTCAGTGAAATGCACACTAAGATGACATGATCTTCATGCCACACACACACACACACACACACACACACACACGCGCGCGCGCGCGTGCACACACACACACACACACGCACGCACACAGGCACAAACACACGTGTGCACACACGCACACGCACACGCACACGCACACGCACACACACACACACACATACATGCACTGACATGAACAATGCTCGCAGGGCAGAATTAGGACAATACCCCCTAATTATTGATAGTCAAAAAAGAGCTATAAAATGTTGGCAACATTTTAAAATAGGTGACCCCCACTCACTCAAATACCAAGAGCTGAATATAGGGAGGAGCCCCCTTATCCAACTTGTCCTGAGACTTAGCGACCTACACTAGCGAGTTTTGACCTACAACAAATCTCATCACTGAGGCTCAGGACAATGACTCAGTAGCTACGGAAATTAGACCCAACCAAGTTAGAAACACTGAAAAAGAAATTAATATTACCTATTGGAAAGAAGCAACCAAAACACAATTTAAATTACAATGCAATTTTTAACCTTAAATCGTGAATACTCAATAGCTACTTGAACACAGTAAAAGACACAAAACTCAAAACTGACAGATCTCAGTCAGGTCTTACAGCAATTATTCAGTCAGGTCTTACAGCAATTATTTGTACTAAACTATAAACCTGGTGCTAACATAAATGTGTCAAAGTGAACCAAAATATAAAAAGAACAAC
>NC_137920.1:15728489-15733489 GCF_963457725.1 Sprattus sprattus
TGTACATGTGTGTGTGTGTTTGTGTGTGCGTGTGTGTATGGGTTTTTGTGTGTGTGTGTCTATGTCTTTGAGTATGCGTGTGTGTGTGTTTTTGTGTGTGGTTGTGTGTACAGGTGTGTGTGTGTGTCTGTGTGTGTGTGAGTGTGCCTACATGTTTGTTTATGTGTAATAGTATGTGTATGTGTGTGTGTATGTGTATGTGAGTGTGTGTTTGTGTGTGTGTGTGGGGGTTGGGGGGGTTGTGTTTCTGTGTCTTTATGTGTGTGGGTGTGTGTGTTGTGTGTGTGTGTGTGTGTGTGTGTGTGTGTGTGTGTGTGTGTGTGTGTGTGTGTGTGTGTGTATGTGTATGTGTATGTGTATGTGTGTGTGTATGTGTATGTGTAGGTGTATGTGTATGTGTTTGTTCCTCACTAACTGTCATCATTCCAGGCAAGGGGTGGCAACACTATTTGAATAGTGGTCAAATCTATTTGAGTGAGCCCGCTGATGTGACTTTATCGACGGTCCCATCACACCTGTGTACAGACTGGACTAGTCACTCACAGCTACAGCAGACCTCCAGGAAAGACACAACTCTCACAGCGGGGATGGAACTTACTCTACATCTCTGTAAGTGTGCTAGCGTTTACTTATGTATTATTCATAGCGGAATCATGTAGGCTTGTACCCTTTCTTAAAGTATTTTTTGTTTGTATTGCTTGTTAATGTAATATATTTAAATTGTGTTGATACATGGGGATGTGAAGGAAAGACAAACGCTCCTTTTATTCCTGGCGGCTGATGAGTTTTAATTTGCCCTTCAGTTTTGTGATGCGGGGAACAAGCAATAAGTACGGTAAAAACAAATCAGTGCCGTTGTTAGTGTTTGAAACAAATGTCCATTAACTGCAAGCGTGCCAGTTAGCTTGCTAGTTTTAGACAAAAACTTCAAAATATTCCCTAAAACTGCATACTTTTAAGTAGGAGACTTAACTGCATATGCGTTTCATGATTTACTTATTACTTCAATGCCCTGTCGTAAGACAGTCTTGACTACGTTATGGGCTTGTTATGGCAGATGTTGCATACTGTCACGATAACTATTGACAGAAAATGCTATGATCAGTCATAACATGATCATGGTTATGTGACAGTTGTGATATTTAACAGCATGTAACATGACATGATCCCTGCACAAATCATTCTCTTTCCCCCATCCCAATTACACAATTTACTCTGCATTAAACCATGCAAGTGTCCGGTGCTCTGGTTTCTTTGGGTACGGAAAGTTTGCGGGAACAGTGCGTGTGATGTCAGTGCTTGTTTGTGTGTGCGAAAATGTATGGATAAACGGCGTGAAATGGGTTATGAAGCAGCTACAGCTGGTTCCTAGCTGATCGTTATGATGGTGAATGGCAACTGAGTGATTAACAGAGATATTTCTAAATTATGATTGTGAGGTGTTGGAACGGAGACACGGTTGATGGTACCGTGCTTTATTCCATCTTAACCGGCTGGTAAAGTGTCCACAGTCAGTGATGGTTTGGGGTGCCATGTCATCTGCTGGTGTTAGTCCACTGTGTGGTCCAAGGTCAGCGCAGCCATCTACCAGAAAGTTCTAGAGCACTTTGTGCTTCTCTCTGCTGACCAGCTTTATGGAGATGCAGATTTCATTTTCCATCAGGACTTGGCACCTGCACACACTTCCAAAGGTACCAGTACCTGGTTTAATGACCATGGTATCCCTGTGCTTGATTGGCCAGCAAACTCGCCTGACCTAAAACCCATAGAGATTCTATAGGGTATTGTGAAAAGGAAGATGCGAGATAACAGACCCAAACACACAGAAGAGCTGAAGGCCACTATCAGAGCAACCTGGTCTTCCATAACACCTCAGCAGTGCCACAGACTGATTGCCTTCATGCCACGCCGCATTGCTGCAGCAATTCATGCAAAAGGAGCCCCAACCAAGTATTGAGTGCTGTACATGTTCATACTTTTCAGTAGTCCAACATTTCTGTGTTAAAAATCCTTTTTTCTAGCAGTCTACAGTAATATTCTAATTATCTGAGATACTGAATTTTGGGTTTTCATAAGCTGTCAGTTATAATCATCAAATTTAAAAGAAATAATCACTTGAAATATATCAGTCTGTGTGAAATGAATCTATATAAAATATGAGTTTCACTTTTTGAATAGAATTACTGAAATAAATCAACTTTTCGATGATATTCTAATATATTGAGATGCACCTGTACATACATACATACATACGCGCACGGGCACGGGCACGCACATGCACGCACGCACGCACGCACGCACGCACGCACGCACGCACGCACGCACGCACGCACACACGCACGCACGCACGCACGCACGCACGCACGCACACACACACACACACAAACACACACACAGTACATATCCCAATGCAATGTGAACATGAGGACCATTATATTTCATCAACATTAAAGGACCCTTAGTGTTGTTTCCTACCTCGACTCTGTATTAAAACTGACCCAAAAGCTAAGTCTAAATAAATGAAGGCAACAGTAATATGAACATGATGTTGTCATATCTCTTTGCACCAGGGATCGTCACTGCAGTCATTGCAATGGGTGGTGGCAGCTTTGCAACTGGTGAGGGTAAGTGCAATGGTGAATTTGTTAGGAATTTGTTAGGAACACTTTGATAGCTCTTTACAGAACAGGAATTTCTAGGGTATTTTTTAATACAATTACAAATTGAAAATAAATGTTAAAGGCACCCAGTACAACTTTCGAGGCCTAAAAATAAACATTCAATTTCTAGTCTTTTTTACACGTAGTAAGTTTCAATAACTCCATACCATTACATACCGACATTCAAGCAGCAAAGATGAGACGTCGTTGTGTGGTGAGAACTGATAGAAAATCGATAACAACAACAATCGCCGCCATTTTCTTTATTTTTTGTAACCTACAATAAATAAAGCAGGCTTCCAGTCAATGGAAAAATGGCTTCTCCCACCGGCGATTGTTGTTGTTTACGATTTTCTATCAGTTCTCACCGCACAACGATGTCTCATCTTTGCTCCTTGAATGTCGATATGTAATGGTATGGAGTTATTGAAACTTACTACTTGTAAAAAAGACTAGAAATTGAATGTTTATTTTTCATTGAATGTTTACATAAAGTTGCACTGGGTGCCTTTAAGCATGTAGTAATATGTGTGTTTATATTTAGTTTTTAGATTGGGTATAGATGATACTTCTACTACTTTAGAATTAACCATTTATGAAACATTTGTTAATAGTCTGTTCGTCATTTATAATCATTATTACAACATTTATAAACGTTAGTAAGCTATTTATAAAAGAGTAGTATTTAGGAACATGTTAAAAATAATTTTCAAATTAGATCATTTATAAAGTTTATGATAATGGTGTGCTCACATTTAATACATCATTTAGAAATGACTTATCAATCAGTTTAAAATAATTTGTAAGATAATTTATAAGTTATGTGATAATGTCTGCTCACCATTTATGGGTCATTATGAATAACCTGCTACCTTACACTATGCAGCTTTGATTTACTTTGTTTTTTATTCATTATACCACGCAACGACACATTATGAATGTTCTTCTCCATATTCAGATGCCTTTAAGCTTCCACACACAGTGCTACATCACACTTTGCTACATTATGCTTCACTATACTTCTTTGTGAAATGCTATATTATGCCATTCACCATCGATATACTGTAATATGCTATACTGCACTATGCTACTTTGTGATACGCTACATTATACTCTGCTACATTACGGTATGGTTGTCCCTCCCCATACCCAGATGCATGTGAGCAGTACAGCAACATCTCTGACCCATGGAGGAACCGTGGCTTCTCATCCTTTCCCTCCAAACTCTGGCCCAAGAGCGACTCCGACCTGAAAGAAGGCTGGTACCGCTTCATCGGTGTTGGGGGTGACACCCTAGATTACCCCGCTGTAAGAACTGAACCCCTGCCTGGAGCAGTAAAGCGCCTGGGACTCTGTAAGAACCACGTCTTTAATAGGTACCCACTGTCTAAAGAGGTAAAGGCCATGCCACTGTGTGCTAGGACTTCAGGTGGATACCCCACAATAGGCAGTGTGGATGTGAAAGCCTGTCCTGGAAATTACATCATACATAGGCTCAAACCTGTCAACCAAAGTTACGCTACTCGTAAGTCCACCCTGTTTATAACAACTTTATATTATTGCATCTTTTATTTTTTAATTTTAATTCAATTTTTTTATGTTTACATTTGTTAAAAATATGTTTGAGTTGAACAACAGAAAAAGTATTAATTAAAAATATTTGAATCAGCTTAATATATTGAGCAGTTCATTACCATTTAGCTTATTGTGACAAATATGTCACATGGCATTTTCCGAGACTATTTTATGACTAAAAGCCTGATGTAACCTATATGTCACAACCTGACTTGTTTTATATTAATTTGTGCAAGAAATGTGGTCAGAACAGGTTAAATGTAATATAGGACATGTTATTAATGCAACATAATTGTTAAATGAGTTGAAACTTACCTTTAATAACAAAAACAAGCTTTTTACAATGAAGCAGTTCTGTCATGTGTGATGACCATGCACACCACCATTTTGTAAATGTTGTCATGGGAACACAGATTAACAAATTGACACATGACTATAACATGGTTTACAGTAGATGTCACTTAGGGACTTCATGAGTTAAAGTCAAGGATAAAGCTGTATAAGGAACTTTCCAGAACATTAAAAGGGTTGGTGACACCTGTGTCACCATGGGTTCTTATGGGTTAAAGGGTAACTTTAGATCTTTCGGGGACAATAAACTTTAACTATGGAAAAGTAATGATTGAAATCAGTGTCTGACAACATGGAAAGGATTCCTACAGAGATAGACCTGTGTTTGTGTCTGTGTCTGTTTAATTCGGATTTGACAATAGCAAGCAACCATTGCTCAGTACCAATTAAGTCATTGTATTCAGAAGATTAGTG
>NC_137920.1:15735989-15738489 GCF_963457725.1 Sprattus sprattus
TTCTAACGAGAGGTATATTTTGGTGTGTACACAAATCTAAACTTCTCAAATCATCCCTCTGTACTGGCAGGCTGTTGTTCCCATACTGGTGAATCTGCTGGGTTCCCTCCATAACCTGTCCAGGGACCCAGGGCTGAAACAAGACACACTTGTCAAAAATGCTAACAGTGTGCTCAGGTCCTCAGAAGAGCTAGTCGCCATGTTAGTGCCTGCTGATGTCAGTAGCAGGAGTTACAACAGCATCAGCACAACATCAGCAGGTGCGTAAACTAAGACTGTAGGTGTGTGTGTGTGTGTGTGTGTGTGTGTGTGTGTGTTTGTTTGTGTGTGTGTGTGTGTGTGTGTGTGTGTGTGTGTGTGTGTGTGTGTGTGTGTGTGTGTGTGTAAACTAAGATTGGAATAATGTGTGAACATGTGTGTGTGTGTTTGTTTGTGTGCATAAAAGTAAAGATAAAACTTCTCAAAAATATTGAAGGTGTGTTTGACTGGTATATGGTGTGTTTGACTGGTACTATATATATATATATATATATATATATATATATATATATATATATATGTACAGTATATATATACAGTACATAGATATATTTATATATACATGTGCTTGGCTGCTTGCATCAGAAATTTGGTACATGACATACAAGGGTACATATGTTTGCAGAGCTGCAACAATTTACAATTGGACCAGACATCCGACCTGGGCCTGATGTCATTTACTTGAGAAACAATGACATTCAGCTTGCCATTGACCTATTTGAACTGGCTGATCACGGTGTCGGCAATAGAGGTGAGTGTATTTGCTGCCCCCTGCTGGGTACAGAAGGCAGAGCATCCTCGCGGGGGTGGTTTTGAGCAGAGGGTTGACCACAAACTTACAGTGGTCCTGTCAAGACTGGATTCATCTAGTAAGTTGTATGTTACCAGTAAATCACAGATACCCTTACTAACAATCAAAAAGAGAAACCGTTTAAAAATACTTTCCAGGTTTTGTTGTGGCACAGCTGACCTCCATAACTACCGTCGACAAATAGGCTAATTCGCTTTCACGAGATACCCTCATGTCGTCTTCTTTAACAGTATATTAGCTTACGTAGCAGCTTGAGCTGCAGCCTTGAGAACCATTTCCTATTTGTCTCACTGATGCCTCTCCCTTATTCCTCCTTTTTCATTTATTCCAGTTATTCATATGCCATCTTGACCATCCAGATGTGCAACAAGATATATATCAGCATATTAGTATATCATTAGCAGGTAGCATTGATGAGGGAATAGCCCCAACACCTGGACGCGCTCTTAAAGGTGCCATTGAATGGGAAACTGTATTTACCTTGTGGAAGGTAAATACAGTTGTGGAATAAGGAGAGTAAAATACATGGGGGTTGACATACCTTGAATCTCAGTGTTGTCTCGTCCGTCAGATGCATATCTTGTTAATGCAACAGCTAATTCTAGCAGTCTGTGTTGTAACATTCGACACTCATTATTATTTACATCCCCAATCTGAACACACTCTTATCCACATCATAGCCCTGGTAATATGGATCTGGACAGCTTAGACCACTGGTTCTTAACCTGGGTTCGATCGAACTTCAGGGGTTCGTTGAGTCACACTCAGGGGTTCGGCAGGGGTCAACACACACACAGTACAGCCCGGTTCACACAACAATGTCGGGCCGTTTTTATATATACCCATGTTTTGAAGAAATCATATTTTATTTTTCCAATAACGAAGGGTTAGGTGAATGCACAGATGAACCTTGCAGGGTTCAGTACCTCAAATAAGGTTAAGAACCACTGGCTTAGACAGTTCTGCATGTATTGGGAACAAGACAACTAAGCAACAACAACAACAAATCAGACCATGGGCAGATATGTAAGGTTCCAGGCTGTTTGGGGATGTTGGCACTTTTCATACCCTTTCCAAAGGGATACTACACACACAATCACACACACACACACACACACACACACACACACACACACACACACACACACACACACACACACACACACACACACACACACACACACACACACACACACACACACACACACACACACACACACACACACACGCACACACACACACACGCACACACACACACACAGCCACATAAACACGCACATAAACACACACATAAACACACACATACACACACACATACACATCTTAAAGGAACCATTTGTGATCCCACTTCCTTCCATGCCTGGACTGCACCTGTTATGTTAACATTAGGTGGTGCAACCCAGGGCATGTGACTGCAAAGGAAACCATCTGTTGCCCGGACATCAAACTGTTAGCCGTAAGCCTCCGTCCGTATTACATGCCCAGGGAATTCTCACACGCCATTGTTGTGTGTGTTTACATCCCTCCACGAATTACGGTCGAAATCGCGTGTGACACACTCTACTCCGTTATCGCTGGGCTGCAAACAAAACACCCCGAGGCTTTCATTGCAATCTCGGGGGATTTCAATCACGTAACTTTGGACTCAAC
>NC_137920.1:15743489-15785989 GCF_963457725.1 Sprattus sprattus
GACAGTGTTGTGTAAAGGCCTGTTACACTCTAATGAACTCTGCGTGCTCTAACAGGTGCTGTGTAAAGGCCTGTTACACTCTAATGAACTCTGCGTGCTCTGACAGGTGTTGTGTAAAGGCCTGTTACACTCTAATGAATTATGCGTGCTCTGAGGTGCTGTGTAAAGGCCTGTTACACTCTAATGAACTCTGTGTGCTCTGACAGGTGCTGTGTAAAGGCCTGTTACACTCTAATGAACTCTGTGTGCTCTGACAGGTGCTGTGTAAAGGCCTGTTATACTCTAATGAACTCTGCCTGCTGTGACAGGTGTTGTGTAAAGGTCTATCCACTCTAATTAATTCTGTGTGCTCTGACAGGTGTTGTGTAAAGGCCTGTTCCACTCTAATGAATTCTGCTGTGACAGGTGCTGTGTAAAGGCCTGTTACACTCTAATGAACTCTGTGTGCTCTGACAGGTGTTGTGTAAAGGCCTGTTACACTCTAATGAACTCTGTGTGCTCTGACAGGTGCTGTGTAAAGGCCTGTTACACTCTAATGAACTCTGTGTGCTCTGAAAGGTGCTGTGTAAAGGCCTGTTACACTCTAATGAACTCTGTGTGCTCTGACAGGTGCTGTGTAAAGGCCTGTTACACTCTAATGAACTCTGTGTGCTCTGACAGGTGCTGTGTAAAGGCCTGTCCAGCCTCCAGGCCTTCCTGTTCCTGTGTGGCTTCCTCTGGGTGCACATGGACACGCTGCTCCTCTTCGTCTCTGTCAAGAGCCTCAAGAAGACACTGAAGGAAGGGCTTAGCTGTGGCCACCTGTCCCTAGTAGGCTATGGGTGTCCGTTGATGACAGTGGCTGTGGCTTTAGGCCTAGTTCCATACGAATATGGCACTGAATGGTGAGACAGAAAGCAAAAAAAGAAGGAAAGAAAGAAAGAAAGATGAACTAGATATTTTCTATTTTGGATGAACTGGAGTGTGAACTTGAATTCCCCAGTGTATTTACAGAGCGATGTTACAGTAATATCAACATGAACGTTAGCATGGAAAGGAATCTGTTTGCCTTCTTAAATATGCCCACTTTGTGTACAGGTGTGGAGTGAGAATGCAACACGGCTTGTCCTGGAGTCTGCTGGGTCCTGCATACTTTGTGTTTGTTGTACGTATCAATATCTGTACTGTTGAAAAACTGTGTGATTGTCTGTCAAGGCAGTCCAACTAGCTGTTGCTGTGGTAGCTACTGGAGGAAGCTTCGGTTGGTCCAGACCACTGCTATTGTTAGCCGTAGCAGTCACTATTAGCTTATGCACTTGCTAGCCCTGGCTAATGTTAGCCATAGCAGTCACTATAAGCTTCTGCACTTGCTAGCCCTTCCTAATGTTAGCCGTAGCAGTCACTATTAGCTTCTGCACTTGCTAGCCCTTGCTAATGTTAGCCGTATCAGTCACTATTAGCTTCTACACTTGCTAGCTCTTGCTAATGTTAGCTGTAGCAACTCTCTATAAGCCTCTGCACTTGCTAACCCTTGCTAATGTTAGCCGGGGCAGTCTCTTTTAGCTTCTGCACTTGCTGGACCTAGTAACAGGAATTACTTGTAGCAGTAATGGAAGTGATGGGGGTGGTATGGTTGGTGTCTACATATCTAGTGATACCACTTTGGCACTATTGATAAATGTAAACAATCTTTAGATGAACCGGTGCCGCCATTGCGGTACTGGATGCTGTCAAGAGAAAACATGATCAAAATTGGCAAACATATTCAAATACAGACATTAGCCACCTTTGCTGAGGTTACATGTTTTTAACACACGTAAAAAGGTTTCACCCACATTCAGACGGGTGTGGTTGTCTCCAGACTGTATCACTTATTAGCAGAATTAGCAATATAGAAGCTTTTTATTCTGTTACTATGTCCTATGATACCGCTTCTTCACCCCTCCCCCCCCTCTCTCTCTTTTTCAGGCAAACCTGACTCTCTTCCTCATCACAGTCATCAACCTGTGCCTACTGTCATCAAATGAATCCTCTCGTCAGTTAGAGATCAGAAACATCTGGTAAGCAGGACCGACCCAAGATGCCATGTGATTCTGGAGCTGACCCAGTCCAGAACTGCCACTGAGTTTGTGTGTGTGTGTCATGGGGGAAATTATACAGAAACACACTCCATAGTCAATTATGTGAACATGTGTTTATGATACTGGCCCACACTCCATAGTTCATTATGTGAAAGTGTGTTTATGATACAGAACCACACTCCATAGTCCATTATGTGAAAGTGTGTTTATGATACTGACCAACACTCCATAGTCCATTATGTGAAAGTGTGTTTATGATACAGACCCACACTCTTTAATCAATTATGTGAAAGTGTGTTTATGAAACTGACTGACACTCCATAGTCAATTATGTGAAACTGTGTTTATGATACTGACTCACACTCCATAGTCAATTATGTAAAAGTGTGTGTGTCATGGGGGAAATAACACATGTACTCTCTCCTGCACCACCAGGATTCAGGCTGGGCGTGTGTTCTTCCAGTTTCTGGTCATCGCATCGCCCTGGGTCCTGGGTCTCTTTTGGACTGACATGAACTCTCAAGACATCTCCTTCATCTTCCTCATCCTCACCTCACAGCAAGGAACCTGCATGTTCCTCATTCATTGCGTCCTCAATACCGAGGTAAAACCACAAGAGATACCGTAGGAACTCACGAAATAGGAAATAGTAATAATTTAATATAATGAAATTATTATTAATCCTTCTACTGCTAATACTAATAATAATACTAATAATACAACTAATAAATGCTATTTATACAAAATACATTTGATTTACATTACAGACATTTCTGCTATTATGATACATATTATTATCATAATGATGATGTACTTTAATACATACTGAAATTGCATTATTATATCCTGTATGTCTGTCTAAACAGATATATATTTTTTTAATGTTAAATACAATCACTGGACTAAAGAAGGAACATGCTTACAACTACTTTAGATGTCAGTGAAGTGTGAGAGTGTCAGAGAGCGTTCTCACACATGCATACACACACTCACACACACGTGAATACACACACTAACTCACGCACGCATGCATACACACACACATGCATACACACATACACACACACGATCCACACAGAGAAGGACAGTGAGTGAGTGAATGAGTGTGTGTGTGTGTGTGTGTGTGTGTGTGTGTGTGTGTGTGTGTGTGTGTGCAAAGAGTTGAAATGGCTGTCTTCTTTCTTTGTGTGTCCAGGTGCACTCACACTGGAAGAGATGGTGTCAGAAATTGGTGTCCTCATCACCCAAACCCGTAAACAACATGTAACGAGAATATTTTCCTCAACACATGGAAATATTTAGGAGCGGATGAGGAATGCAAACGACTGTGTGAGATCAGTTGTTACTCGTCTTTATGACAAAATAGAATGGATGATTCTAAATGCATCTTGTGTAGTTTGTGTAGTAAAATGATATATGTAGTTTTTTCTTTATACTTCACTATAGCACATGCTCTCTCCCGTTAAATTAATGTATCACTCAATGTACAATTAACTAAAAAACAGATAACTTGAGGCATTGCAAAAGGCATATATTATTTGTTACTGTGACCTTAATGTTTGCACAGTTTAGTAAGAAAAGAAAAACATTTGACATCTCGTACATACTGTACTGTTATATACCTCAAAACAGCTATAGTACAAAAAAGTGTGCAGACACTTCTCCATCCAAGGAAAGTTAGAGAAACAACAAAACATTCCACTTGCAATGCCCCTCAACCCTAATACTGATCCGTGTTTTTTTTAATCTGTAGATAATGATATACCTATGTTGAGTGAAGCAGATTGCCATGTGTGATCAGTGATAATTGCTGTAGTTACTCCACATTGACTGAGACAGGTATCCAGGAAGTGGTCATTGATTGCATTTTGTATCTAAGCAAAGAAAAGGTATCCACAGTTTAGTTCACATAGCCTACTGATATGCTGAATGTGTTAAGTGTTTTGAAAAATGTGTATATGATATTGAAACAAGTGTGAAAATAATTGGAAAAAAGCACCAATGTAACTGTGCCAATTGCAAAATGAAAGCTTGAATGCTATTTCAGTTGCGAACCATTATGAAGTTTATTCGTGTCTGAGAATAATCAAGACAAAATAATGGCTATATGTGAACACCCGGGATGTATGGAACAGGTACACGATTACTGATTGACTGTTACACATGGGAATAAATGAGAATTTTCTTTCCAACTTCTTGAAATATTTAGGAGCGAATGAAGAATGTATATGACTGTGAAATTAAATGAACACCTGATGTGCCCACTTATGCGTCATACACACACAAACAAACACTCTCACACACACACACACACACACTCACAAACACACACACACAAGCACACACACCACACACACAAGCACACACACACACACACACACACACACACACTCACACACTGTCAGGGAAAAATCCCTTATCTGGACATTTAAGTTTAGATTACAAACCACACTGTGAGGCAGAACATATGTTTAAACCTTGGCAGCCAAAGGAGAGGTCTTGTTTGGGGAAGTCCCTAGAAGAGCTCTGATCTCCCTTGGCTGGCTCAGCCCTTTTATTAACTCTTAGCTTACACAATGTGTTATCCAAGCGTGGCAGTTACCCCGCCCAAACAGATACATGACTTGTTATTGTTATCAGCACATACAGACAAGCACAAATTCAGACGTCTTCGTGGCCCCTTGCTTCTGCATTTTAATCAGCTCATTGCACGCTTCTTCTTTTTGCAGGAAGCCACTTTGGACACAGTAGCACAATCACATGCACAGAATGTCACAGTATTTTTCCACTCAGTGTTTCTTCACATGAGTGCCTAACTTTTAATACAAGTCTCAAATCTCAAGTAAGGTTATTAATGATTATTTCCTTTAATACATAAATTCCATTACATTTCCCTCCTGTTAATCATACTAATAACCACACAGATGCAAACATCAGAATACAAGGTTGTCAGTGAAGAATTTCCCTCATATCGTCACATAGCATCATCTTCGGTATTGTCAGCCAGGAGAGCCGCTATTTCTTCCTCCAAGAAGATGGCTGCCATGGTCCGTTTCACCAGAGCCTGTACACAGACTTTCAAACAACCAAGGCAAGCACATAGTAGGATTAACAGCACCACAAACGGTATGCATGCTTTGAGTACAATGATTAGCCAGCTACCAGAACGGAACCAGTTCAGCCAGTCCCATGGGCCTGAGCTTTGCACGGTTACGAAGTCCTGGGTCTCTGCTGCACTAACCTCTTTCATTTTAGCAAGCGCATCGGTTATAGCATGTGCATTGATTTCATCCGGTATGTATGTACAACAAGTTTCATTTATAAGGGCACAAACCCCTCCTGCGGGAGCAGTGACCAGATCAAGAACAAATCGATTCTGCAAAACCATAAAGCGGAGGCTCTCAATTTCTCTGTTCTGGGCCTCATTTGCCATGATGGAGGCATTAACAAAGGTTCCAAACCGATAATTCAGCGTTTCCATACGTAACATGAGTTTTCCTACCCCCATCCATGGAAACAGTGATAGAATGACTTTGTTGCCCTTGGACCATAACTTATATGCATCAAGCACATCTGTACCCCAGACTGAGTCATGTGGCTTGATGTCTCGTTTCCTGCGCTTACCCACTCTTGGCCGATGAGGTATTATTGTGGTGTGGTCACTAACCAACACTGGCGCACACACCCCCTTCCAACTAGGAGGCAGGCCATCATACAACTTGTGGCCACACAACCAGAATATATCTTCCCCTCCTCCTGTTAAGAGGTGGGCAGTTCCATTCTGACTTGGCAGACCCCCATTCCACCCCCAACACCTCCTACCGAGTATAGACTTATTCTTATTGCAAAGGGTGGTGCCAAACTGGTAGGCTGTAAATTTACACATAGAGCGAGGAATCACACCAACTGAGTGGTTTCCGGCTCTTCTGAAACAAAGGGGAAACACTGTTCCTGGAGTGACCTCAGCGTAAGGCGATATCACTCCGTCTATGGGTACAGCAGTCAGTGGGTGGGTCTCTGCACAAGGGGCATGCACAGTGTCGTTAGTTCTATTATCTCGGGCCCATAACTTCGATAAGATTTGCATTTGTGGGTTCGCCAGACGAGACAATAGCCACACACTCACTCTGTCTCTCAGATATGGGCATTATCGTAAGTCTAGGGTAGTGGGAGGACACGGGCATTCTGGTACACACATAACAGTCAGAACGATTCAATCCTTTAGCTTGACCATAAACATAACGGTACCAGGAGTTCAGATGGTAGAATGTGTCTGTTGTTCCATTTAGAGTTGTCATCGCTATCCACCTTCTGTCACGGTGCCCCTGCTGTGGAGCACACACTCTGAGATAGGTTAAAACACATATACATACAATTCCTAAGCTAAAAAGCCCCACTCGGGTTCTGTTGAGTCTTCTGTCGGTCATGGTCACAGGTGCCCTAATTGTGGACAACAGGGTTGGTTTCTTCACCGGGTTGAGACAAGTCACCTCTAGAGCAGTGACCTCCCTTTGTAACCGGGCTCACTTCTGTTTCCACAGGTGGCTCCTGTAGCGTTGGTCGTAGTTTGCAGTGAGAGAGATGGACCCACGTGGAACGTCCTTTCACTTTTACGGCTGTGGGTGTGGTGAGGAGTACTTGGTGGGGGCCTTCCCAACGGGGGGATCTCCAGCACTTTCGTTTCACAGCCTTTATGAACACCCAGTCTCCTGGACTGACTGGCTTTGCCTGTGGGGACACAGAGAGAGAAGGAACAGTACTTGCAGCCAACACTTATTTTCTTTGCAGCACCTTCTTTAAGTAATCCACTAAAGAAGACTCATCGTCAGGTGAATGTTTGCTTTGATCAAAGTCAGGCAGTGTATATGGCCTTCCATACAGTACTTCAAACGGTGTTAACCTGTGTGCTCCCACTGGGGTTATTCTCATGCTCAATTGGACTATGTCTAAGCACTCAGGCCACATTAATCCTGTCTCTTTCATTGCTTTGACTAGTTTGAGTTTCACTGTACCATTATGCCTTTCCACCAGCCCTGCTGACTGGGGGTGGTACGCAGTGTGGTGTTTTAGGTCAATGTGTAGGTATTGAGCTATTTTTTTCAATTGTTTGGTTTACAAAATGCGATCCATTATTACTTCGTATTACTCGGGGTATGCCAAACGTCGGTATTATTCGCCTACACAGTGCTTTCGCAACGGTTGCTGAATCTGGGCTTGAACAAGGCAATAGTTCAACCCACTTTGAGAAAGCATCAATTATGACTAAAACGTATTCTAGCCCCTGTTGTTTTGTTAGTTGTATAAAATCCATGTGGATAGTATGAAACGGATGAGGTGGGGTGGGGAACTGTCCCTTGTCAGGGCGTGCCCCACCCTTCGGGTTATGCCGTATGCATGTTTCACATTGCAAACAAATTATTTTTTTTTTGAGTATGAGTGAAAGCCATATCTGGTATAATATTGGTGCACCAGGCCACACATCCCTCCTGTTGAGACATGTGTCAACCCATGGCTCAATATTGCAGCCCATTTATACATAGACTTTGGTAGAATTGGTTTTCCCTCCATACTAACATAGATTCTGTCTTGCATTGTATAGCCGTGTTTTTTTCCATAGTTTCTTTTCTGCTTGTGACGCTTGTTGTCTTGTTTGTAAAATTTCTAAACATTTACGGTTGGCGTGCATGTTATTACGTAATTTAGATTGACTCGTCTCCACCCTGTGGTGGTGCTTTTCTCCACGCCTTCCTTTTCAGGATTCCAGTCTCGTATTTGTTTCACTCGCTTTGCTTCTTTGTCTAAGTTGTTCCTCTTTTCGTTTGTGCTGGCGGACAGCTGCATGTACGGAGGAGGCTCCCAAGCTGTCAGTTTCTGTGTTTGGGGCGGCAACGCCACTTGACAATGTGAGTTTTTATCTTTCCAGCACAGATAGGTTACTGTCACTTTAGTGGGCCCTAATCGCTGTATACATTCGTCATACTCGTGATCAGGCCCTAAGTTTGTTCTCAGAGTTATTTTTAACTCGTCTTTGTCAAAACCTTTGCTAGAGGGTTTACTCTGTCTGTGGTTTTTCTTAGAATTGTTTCTAACGTTTTACCAGGGTCCTGGCACGACGGTTTTAGGACCCAGGAATAAATTGGAGTGTTATGCCCTTCCAGGAGATGTATGTCAGCTTCGTCGCATTGTCGAGCTTCCATACCTCCCTGTAGGTTTGGGAAAACAGCCACTTTTAATTTGGTCATTAGGTCTCTGCCTAATAAGTTGTATGGACATTTTGGAGCTAAGATTACTTGTGCATGCACTGAGTCCTCTGTTTCTGTAAGAGACACAGTCACAGGTTGGTTGAAATGTTGTCTTTGAGTTTGGCCATTTGCAGATTTTACAAAAATAGCCTGTGTTGACTTTGTTAAGCCTTCCACATCTTTCATTACTGTTCTACACGCACCTGTGTCGCATAAAAACAGCACCGGTGCTCCATTTATGAACACCATTTTTTCTGGTTTTTCACTTAAACAAATTTCAGCCAAATCTAAAAATTCCTCACACACGTCTGAACTGTCATTCTCGTCGCTCATTTCCCCAGGGTCTATTTTTGGTCATTCCTCTGCGTACTCGTCGTCTGCGTAATGCCCACTCGTATCGTCTTTTTTTGGCATTCTTTAGCCCAATGGCCATAGCCTTGACACTTGTAGCATTTATTTCGATCGTTTTCCTCTTTATTAGAGCCATGACTTTGGTCATGCGTTCTTCCCCCACTACTGCCTGCTCGCCCGCGTCCTCTACTTCCTCCTCTGCCCCTCCCGCGGCCACGGCCTCTGCCTCGGCCGCGCCCAGGGGCGCTTACTGCGTGTACAAACGCTTCTACTAGTTGTTTAGAGTCTTTCTTGTCTTTCTCTTGTTTTTTTTGTTTTTAGCCGTTTTCTCAGCGTGTTTGGCCTGGTCCATAAACTCAGGCATTGCAGAACTTCTGAACGAAACGAAATGTTTTTCAATCCATCCCTTAATTTCTGGTCTAAAACTTTGCAGTAACGCCTGTTTTAATTGTTGGTCATAGATTGCTCTCTCATCTCCCGTACCGTCTTTCAGCCCACTGTAAGCTTTGAAAACTTTCTCAAAACGGTCTCTAAACTCCCACACGTCTTCGTCTTCTTTTTGTTGCGTAGCATGTATTTTAGTGTAATCACACGATTTTTGAACACTTCCTTACATTTAAAAACGAAATTCCCCAGTGCATGTAACGATCTCCCGTTATCATCACAGTTTCTGTATGCGTCCAGTGTTGGAAAACATACATTTTTAGCCCCGCAACCTCTCCCCTGCGGCTTTATTAGGCAATTTCAATCATTGGATAGAGACTTTTGGTTGATCAGGCCAAACTCCTCATCCTCAAATCGTTATGCACTTGTATTATTTTATTTAAGCAGTATTGTCTTTTTTATCACAATCCGCCATGGTTAATTTTCCTGTAAACCCATGTTTCTTTGCCCATCACTCTAACCACTTACAGTGGTTTGGATGATGTTTTTTCATCCATTTTACATCGCCTACGTGCTCCAAAATAGGAGTCTGTTTGGTGCACAAATTGCCCATTTCACTTTTGTTACAAATAAGGGGTTGTACTGTGACGTCCTCTTAGGGCAAATAAGAGCCTGGGAAGCGAGCTTCTAGACCGAGGTCCGGCCTCACAGGCTTTTTATTTGTTTTAACTCACAGTCAACCTCTTCACACATACACACACTCACACACATACACAATACTTAGTCCCAAATAGTGGGGAGTCGAACCCTCTTTTCCTTAGACTTTTCTACAGGAAACTTGCCACATTTACTATTTGTACTATAATAGTGGGGAGTTGAACCCTCTTTTCCTTAGACTTTCTCTACAGGAAACTGGCCATTGTTTACTATTTGTACTGTTTCACTTTGCTAGCATTGTAATGTTAGGGAACATGAATCCCTATGGCAGCCTAATCTGCACATTACTCTCTTATACTCACCCCTCAGTGTGTTGCTCTATTTTGTCGGATCCCGTCAATCTTCGTCCCGGGAGGCGGGCGTCCCCACACCGACCTGCAGAGAATTCACTCTACAGGTTTTTCTCCACCACCTAGTGAGGAGGCTGTGCACAGTCTTCGATGCGTTGGAATTCCCGCTCCCGGTTCGTCGATATGTTGGGATCCGGCTCGAAGGACCAAGTTATGTCAGGGAAAAATCCCTTATCTGGACATTTAAGTTTAGATTACAAACCACACTGTGAGGCAGAACATATGTTTAAACCTTGGCAGCCAAAGGAGAGGTCTTGTTTGGGGAAGTCCCTAGAAGAGCTCTGATCTCCCTTGGCTGGCTCAGCCCTTTTATTAACTCTTAGCTTACACAATGTGTTATCCAAGCGTGGCAGTTACCCCGCCCAAACAGATACATGACTTGTTATTGTTATCAGCACATACAGACAAGCACAAATTCAGACGTCTTCGTGGCCCCTTGCTTCTGCATTTTAATCAGCTCATTGCACGCTTCTTCTTTTTGCAGGAAGCCACTTTGGACACAGTAGCACAATCACATGCACAGAATGTCACAGTATTTTTCCACTCAGTGTTTCTTCACATGAGTGCCTAACTTTTAATACAAGTCTCAAATCTCAAGTAAGGTTATTAATGATTATTTCCTTTAATACATAAATTCCATTACACACACACAAACAAAAACACAGAGTGTGCTCAGGATAAAACAGCAGTGAAGTTCATATAAGAACTGAGTTGTGAGTTCTAGATGAAAGGCTAAAAGCTAAAGGCTACTTATTATCGAAAGAGTTCTACCGTTGAGTGATGAATTATTTTCAGCTTATTTGTATGTTGTCGCAAATTTCAATAAACATACTTCATGTGTTTCTATGCTCCACTTCTGCTTGATTTTGTTACAATATACTTTAGCATAGTGATAGAAATTCATTTTCTAATATATATATTGGAAGACTCAGGCGTGGGTTTGTCAGTCATGTCCAGGTTTAATCATGAAACAATTGTGGCCACACATTGTTGAGACAGAGGCTGTACAATCCACACTGCTTGTCAGCGTTTCACCTTAGCATAATCTACCTACTCCTTAAAGGACATCTCCAGGTGATGTTAGTGCAGGGGCACAGAAAACACAACAGCTGAGACCTCAAACTTTTCCCTTTGTTGTCATAGCAACACTGGGGATCACAGTCTAACATGCTGAAGCTTTCCCAAGTCCTACATGATCATGATCTCGGCTGACTGGCCAGTTAGTTGGGAGATATGTAGCCTTAAAAGGGTGACTGGGGACTGTACTCACTTGTGTGATGTATGATGTCAGTTTGCCCATAATGCTTTGATATAGAACTTGACAGAGAAATTGATTAGCATTCTCATTTAATTTTAATGGCCATTGCTAAGCTAACGCATTCTGCTAAGCATTCTGCCTGTGAAGTAATAAGACGGGGCGGCTTCATCTATGCTTGGAAAGAGTGCTCAGTCCTGGGGTGCAGACACCATTACGTAACGGCACACAGCACGGCTTCTAGCAGACACTATTTACATTATCTATTCAAATTGAAAACAGTACAGAAATAGCCAATGAGGAAGATCACAAAAGGAATATTAACATGGAAATGTGGACAAGGAAAACCACACTGTACTAAAACACAAAAGGTGTTTACCACACTTTCCTCCACACAAACACGGAAACAAACTTATCACATCATTGTTTTATTTTATTTTTACCAAGACTTTTTTTTTTTACATAATTAGGGAGAAAAATGATTTGCATCTGTATCTGCACTTCATCTGAGCCTAAAGGCCTTTTCTGCAACACAACCCCAAATTTGCATGGATCTTTAAGCCACCTCCACAGCACGTTGTCACCTTGGCATCTGTGACATTGCCCCTCTCTCTCAGCACTAAATACAGTTAGGTCGCTGATGCCATTCTGCAACTGTGAGCTGCCAGCAGCTGACAAAATCGCTTCCCTAAATGTGTTTTGATGGACCTTCAAGATGGTTAATCAGCTGCTGAAGAAAACAAATGTCTTTCAACTTACATGTGAGTAGTAATAATTGAATGATTGATTAATGCAATTTAGAAAGTATTGAAAGTTATTCATTTTTGTCCAGAACGCCTGGAAAAATATGATGAGGCTTAAAATCATCTTGCCATTATGTTTTAAAGTACAAAGAAAACAGACTTGCTTGTCACATTAGGTGACAGTGACGATGAATGGTGGCAGAAGACAGAAACGATAGGAATTGCTAAGCTGTAAAGGATAAGTGATATGACACAGCAAATTATATGTATACTTTGTTTTCGTTAAAATGTTTGCGATCAAATGTTCTTATTGTTTTATAACAATGAGTTTATACATATAAAAAAGCTAAACAGAATCAACTTAAAACATATATATAACATACAAAATAAGTGGCCAGAAAGACAAGGCAAGAAGAAATAAAAACAGCATGAAATACTGTATACTGTATACACTTAAATATGGAGAGACTTTTACCTGGCTACGTTTAAAAAGTGAGAAGTGACAGTCATGTAAATACAAACATACATATATACATACATACATACATACATACATACATACATACATACATACATACATACATACATACATACATACATACATACATACATACATACATACATACATACAGACATACAGACATACATACATACATGCATACATACATACATACATACATACATACATACATACATACTGTTAACTTCCAGCGTTCAAAAGTCACGACTAGGGTGTTCAGAAAGACAAGGTCCTTTTATAAACTCTTAAGTTATCAAACAAAGGTAGTCAAAGACAACTGAATACAGATGAACCCACAGGTTTGCCCACAGTATTACACTTTTACTTGTTCCTTCCCCTCATTAGTCCCCAGAGCAACTCCCCAGGGTCCTAGAGCCTGCCCAGTATAGCCCTGGTGCTGTATGTGTCCTAGCGGGATCCCAAAAACTGCTTGGGGTACCACACACACACACACACACACACACACACACACACACACACACACACACACACATAATTTGTACCTGCGGAGCATAACATATCATCACCATTACAAGACTCTGTATTAACCCTCTATGGCATGACTTTTATTTTTGCATGGGAAAAAATATTTGAACTCACTTTCAGGGAGTTTAGGGGTTCCTTCTGACATAAAAAAAAAAAAATTAACCCCCCCGCCCCCCCCATCCCAGATAGCCTCAGGGCAACAATGTGCCACAAGGGTAGTAAAACGCCATGGTTTTCTATGTTCAATTTTGTAGTGAAAATAGAACAAAAAAGGCAAATTATGCAAGATTTACATCAACGAAGTTCATTTTCACATATAACAGTTACATAAAAAAAATCTAGATTGAGGCTGTTTACACGTATATTTGTGTTTCGTTAACCGTTTTATTGTGTCAGAACGTTATTTCATTTCATTTTTCAAAAACAATCATTCTGTGTGAAATCGCACGAAGCAGTTGTTGGTGGCTGTGAAACAGAGGTGCACGTTGCATTTCCTGCACATAACCTTTGGAGTGCCAGTGCCAGTGTTTTTTTCGGTCATGATTGACCAGTGCGCAGTGGCATCTAAGCACACATCAGCGACCGGGATTGGCGCTGTGTGTCCTCTCTGCCTCTTTGCCTCAAACTCCATTGAAACTGTTGAACTGGGGCGACCTTTCCTCCGTTCCAAGCTCTTTCCACTCTTGCACAGGCCCTCGGCTATGTATGATTTGAAGGAGTACAGCCTCATTTGTTCGTCGGCCCTCATTTCACAGCTCACACAATCTCTGCTGTACAGCAGCCATGCCGTCACAACGGTCATGTCCAGCATGTGGAACATGATTCGATGGTACCATTTCTTGGATCTAATTTTGCTGCGGTACAGGGCGATTAGGGAGTCTAGCAAATCCACCCCACCCATGTTTTTATTGTACTCTGTGACTATAGCAGGACGTTTCACTTGGACGTAGACCTTTTTCTTTCGATCCCATCGGCTGACTTCTGTGGCTGGAGATGATCCCATATAATTACTGATGAGGGTGACTGACCTGTTGTCATGCCATCTTACCACACGCAGAGTGGTTTCTCTGACCTTGGCTGCTTGCTGGTCAAAAGAACCACGCCCCTCCCTCTTCAGCTCACCATCACTTTTCAAGGTGGCTCCGGGCAATCTGTTTGAACGAATTGTGCCGGTGCAATCAATGCCCTGCTCAGCCAAGGCCAGAACCAGAGGAACCCCTGTGAACCAGTTGTCAAAGAACAACTTGTAGTGCTGGTGGATTGGCACAGGTTGAACCAGACGGAGGACAACATTGCCACTTGCCCCCACATCTTTCATGCCACGCGGTGCGACCTTCCCTGTGTACACCTCCAAATTATGGGGGACACCATCTGATCCTGCTAAAACTAAAATCTTATACCCCCATTTCTTTGGCTTACTTGGGAGGTACACCTTCAGCCTGCTTTTTCCTTTGAACGGAACCATCTGCTCATCCACCGCCAGCTTCTCAACCATAGGGATCTTGTTGAATTTTGTGGTAAGATGACTGACGAGTGGACGCACTTTATACAACGGATCATCCTTTCCCTGCTGCTGGTCATTGTCGTTGATATGTACCGTCTTTTTAATTGCCTCCCATCTGTTTAGTGACATGGTGTCTGCCAATTGGGGCACCCTGCTTGCCCTATTCCAGTACATTCGAGTAGCTGGCAATCCATACAAGGACATATGTCCCAAAAGCTAAGTCTAAATAAATGAAGACAACAGTAATATGAGCATGATGTTGTCATATCTCTTTTCACCAGGGATCATCACTGCAGTCCTTGCAATGGGTGGTAGCAGCTTTGCAACTTGTGAGGGTAAGTGCAATTGTGAAACTGTTAGGAACACTTTGATAGCTCTTTACATATCAGTTATTGCTAGGTTATTGTTTGGGAAAAAATAGAAAATACATTTTTAAACTAAATATGATTTTCCTGAAGGAAATACCAGTTCATGAAATGCAAAAGTTGAGAAAGAAAGAAGAAAGGAAATAAGAGTGAAAAAGAGTGAAAGAAGAAAGGAAAGAAGAGTGATATGGATAAAGACAGTAAAGAGAGAATGAAGAGGGGAAAAACAGAAAGAACAAGAGAAAATGGAGTGAAGCAGAGAGATGGAGTGTGAGAAAGAGGAGTTGGAGAGGGATAGAAAAAACAAGTAGATGGAGGTTCTACAGAGAGAGGGAATGAGTAAAAAGAGGAAAAAGGAAGGCGATATTAGAATGATCCATGGATAAAGTGGAAGATATAGATATGGCATGGGGGAAGTAAAGAAAATGGAAGTGAAGATAGAGGACTGTAAAGTCAAAGAAGGCTAACAAAAAGTTGAAAAAGGGGTAGAAATTGATGGGCAGAGTAATTGCAAAAAGAAAGAAAGAAGAGTAAACAGGAGTTGCTATGGATAATTAAAAAAGAGAGAGTGAAGAGAGAAAATATTTTAAAGAAGACTAGAAAATGGAGTGAAACAGAGATATGAAAAAAAATTAGACTGAGGGGGATAGATATAAAGATGAATAGAGTGAAAACACGAGTTTAGTATGAAAGGTGTTCCTTATTAATATCCCTAGTTATACAATGAATAAAAAAAAAAAAAAGGAGTATTTGTCACGCTGGGCTCTCAACCATGACAAATAAAAGTCACACAAGGTTTATGATCATTGGCCCTCATTCTCGACAGCAGTTGGGAAGACTTTCAGAAGGATTTCAGAAGGAACACCACTTCGATGGATTTAGGAAAACATTTGCCATTCTCCATATTTTTTTCTTCTGTGCTTTCTTCTGAACTTCAGAAGACTTTCAGAACGCGAAATAGCAGTCGTAACTCTGCCGGAATCTTCTCAAGGGCGGGGCCCTCTTGTGTTTATTTGAGGAATGGCGTTGAGGAATGACATTTGAAAAAACTCAGTGTTAAAAGGCTTAACGGTTGAATTTGTGAGAACCCGTTGGTGATTGCGTTCACGTCAACTATACAGACACCCTCGGATTAAAATAATAATAATAATAATAATAATAATAATAATAATAAATACGAAAATATTTGTATCATTAACAGTTACGTTTCACATTTATAGTCATGATTCTACGAGGTAGTATTTATTGTTACAAGGTCTCTATTGCTCGTAGCTTGACTGTTCTCTTTGGACAAAGGCGTCTGCTAAATGATAGCCTGACGATGTCATACTCATGATTCTAGTCAGAATATGAGTCTGAGACCGAACCATTGGACTGTGATTATGGGGCGTGTTTCAACGAACCAGGAAAGAAAATGCCTCTTCGCTGAATTGGATACCTAGAACCAATCAGAGCAACGTAGTATTACCATCTGATAGATTCAACTTTTACCTGATCCCGTAGGAAGGACGGCAAAAATATCTTTTCAATCGACAAATGCCTTGATCGCGTTTCTCTGTTCCTCTTTCAAAATGAATGCGCTGTCAATATCTGTTGAGATATGCCTGCTCACGTTAATTAATTAGCATTAAGGCTACAAGCTACAGTTTGTTTCAATGGGTTTTTGGTGTACGCGTTAGCAATGACCTAACAATAATGGTCTAGAGAGCTTTAGTTAAGACAAACAATACTCTGCAACATTCGTGTTGCACATGCACAACTAACCGAGTCAATGTAGACATTAAAAAGTCGTGTAGATAGCTTAATTCACATAAAATATTCCCCACTAAGCACCTGAGACGCGGCCATCTTGGTCGGAGTTCGAATCTACCGGTTAATTCAACTCAAGCGTTGGTTGATTATCTGTCCATCAACGTATAAAGCCCGCCCTTACAATTTGATTGGTCAGACCACTTTTTCGAGGTCTTGAATACCTCCCAACTAGCTCAATTCCAGACTGAATCTCCCAGACCAAAAATGTGGGCGGAGTTCAGGCTGGTATCCAGGCTAGCTAAATGACTGATTGTGAATGTAAATATACACGAACACTGCAAATGTAAGTGAATAAAGAAATGAACACTGAACCCAATCTATAACAACTGTGTCATGACCTACTGCTATTTACACTCCTACTCGTGACCAGTCTTCACACTTATGGTGGTTATTTTTCGATTTTTTTTTTTTAAAGTGACTTCTTAAATGTGTTTTACGGACCTCGGAAGTTCAACGTAAGAAAAGATTTCCACCTTATTAATGAATACCTGTTACGAGTTGCTTTCGTGTGGATTTGGGAAATTCCGACAGCCCACTTGGCTATGGTTGCGTGCCCTAATAAGGAGCTGGCAGGGCATGTATGTATGCAAATCCACTTTCACGAGAACGCACATCAATCTAAGAAACTAATCGGAAGGAACACAGCTGAGAAGACTTTGGCTGCTTATGAACACATTTTCAAGCGTGCGGGAATGCAGCGGAAGCGTTTCTCTTACGTTGTTTTTGCAAAGTCGTGTAAGAAACATTTCTGAAGAATTAGAGGAAAAGATCGAGAATGAGGGCCATTGTTTTTATTGTATTATTGCATTGACTATGGATATAACACCATCCAAGACTATAGTGAAGTGGGGCAGTCAGTGAATCAGTACGATTCTCGTGGATGTATGCATGCGGTGGAAGTGGATGGAATGTTTGAATCGGTGCGAGTGCGTAGAAATCCGCATCTCCAGACAGCGCGTCCTCTCACTCGCTCAATCGTGCTTTCTCGCTCAATCGTGCTTTCTCGCTCAATCGTGCTTTCTCGCTCAAACGTGCTTTCTCTCTCGTACAATCCTTCAGGATCTCCAGGCCATCTACCAATGACTTAGGGTGGCTGGCTCTTATAGCCCACCAGTCCCAGGTGTTCCCAATAGCGTGTAGAGCCGACACACCTGCGGGTCATCTGAAACACAAGGGACACCAAAACAACCCACCCAGCAACCCAAAAGAGGCGGGGCCGTCACACCTTGGAATTGGCGCAGGCGTCAGTGAAACATCTTAAAATCTTTAAAAGCATGAAGTTTAGAAAAATGAAAAATACATTGCAGAAGTGTCCTTCACAAAGACCTGTTCCTGGATGCTGTGCAGATGTTACACAATGTGGTCACATTCAGTCATACCATCTAATGTACATTCATGTGTTTGGCTAAAATTGTAAGAGACATATAATAGGCTACGGAGAATGCCCTTTTTTGTGTGTTTAGTTTGTTAGTCTGTAAATAAATGTAATTACATTTGTGAATAACATGACATTCGTATGTGAATCAGGAAATACCTTTTTGAATTTGTGACATTTATTTGTGAATCACGTGACATTTATTTGTGAATCACGTGACACTCATTTTTGAACATTGAAACTATTCTAACTCCATACAGACAGCCCTAGCACTATGTCCTATGCCAATTAAAGTTGGTGACTTAATTTGGCCTGACTTAAGCAACGATAGGATGCTTATGGTCTCATTCATACTAAAGACAAATATAACAATAAATGAAATGTTAAGAGCACTGAAAAACCCTACTTAAAAGTGAGGTTCTCGTTTCTGGTGAAAGATATTTGAGTGCTCACATAGGGGATCTGTGAGCACCTCACCTTCTGTATATGCCTATGATAGACGCAACATGCTTTTTTAAAAATCAGTGATTTATGATTTACATGAGAAACTTTATTTATATATTTATTTCTAGGTGCTACACAAATCAGGGTGGTCAATGGGGACAGCAGCTGCTCTGGAAGAGTTGAGATCTACCATAATGGTACATGGGGAACCGTTTGTGATGATGTGTGGGGTAAGAGTCATGCTAAAGTGGTGTGCAGGCAGCTGGGGTGTGGAAAAGCAGTCCGTGCCCCTAAACAAGCCTCCTTTGGTCAGGGAAGTGGGAAGATCTGGCTGGATGATGTCAACTGCACTGGTACCGAGAGCTCTATAACACGGTGCTCACACAGAGGATTTGGAATTCATAATTGTGTTCACAGTGAAGATGCAGGTGTAGTTTGTTCAGGTATGGCTCATACACTGTTTACTGTACACAAACATTGTTTGACCCTTTTTTTTGATGCATTGTTAGTATGACCGTGCTCACAAAGAGGATTTGTGAGCACCTCACCTTCAGTATATGCCTATTATAGACGCAACATTTTTTTTAAATATAAATCAGTGATCTATGATTTACATGATAAACTTTATGTATATGTTTATTTTTTAGGTGCTAACCGAATCAGGGTGGTCAATGGGGACAGCTGCTGCTCTGGAAGAGTTGAGATCTACTATAATGGTGAATGGGGAACCGTTTGTGATGATTCCTGGGACATGGATGATGCTGAAGTGGTGTGCAGGCAGCTGGGGTGTGGAAAAGCAGTCGGTGTCTCCCCCTTTGGTCCGGGAAGTGGGAAGATCTGGCTGGATAAGGTTGGATGCATTGGTGCTGAGAGTTCTATCGACAAGTGCTCACACAATGGATTTGGAAATCATAGTTGTGCTCACAGTGAAGATGCAGGTGTAGTTTGTTTAGGTATGGCACATACACTGTTTACTGTATACACAAACATTGTTTGACCCTTCTTTGTGATGCGTTGTTAGTATGACCGTTAAAAACAATTAAGCCCAACTTCAAAGTATTTTTTTCAATATAGCCATTATTCAGAGTAAGTGGACATGATTGTGTAAGATATCATGTATGATGGTCAGAATTGCATTTCTTCAATTTGCAGTTGCACAGGTTGGAGTATCAGGCTGCTCAGCCAAAATAGGGTGTCTCTCTCACAGACAGTTATTTATAAAAAAAAAAATATCGTACAAGAGTACACTAAATGAATACATATACTAGAATATGTATTTCCCAAAGGAAATAACAGTGCAGCGCAAAAGTCAATAATTTAACGAACTGCGAGAGTGTGCTTGCTCTGTTGCGGCCATGACAGAGAGAACAAGTGCCTTGGAATTGGGGCAGGTGTCAGCCTTGCGCGCCTACCACACACACTGTCCCTGCTGGATGAGCATGCACAAATGAGTATGCATGAGTGAGTAGGCATGAGTGAGTATGCATGAGTGAGTATGAATGAGTGAGTAAACATGAGTGAGTATGCATGAGTGAGTATGCATGAGTGAGTAAACATGAGTGAGTATGCATGAGTGAGTAAACATGGGTGAGTATGCATTAGTGAGTATGCATGAGTGAGTATGCATGAGTGAGTAAACATGAGTGAGTATGCATGAGTGAGTATGCATGAGTGAGTATGCATGAGTGAGTAAACATGAGTGAGTATACATGAGTGAGTATGCATGATTGAGTATGCATGAGTGAGTAAACATGAGTGAGTATGCATGAGTGAGTGTGCATGAGTGAGTATGCACGAGTGAGTAAACATGAGTGAGTATGCATGAGTCAGTGTGCATGAGTGAGTATGCATGAGTGAGTAAACATGAGTGAGTATGCATGAGTGAGTAGGCATGAGTGAGTATGCACGAGTGAGTATGCATGAATGAGTATGCACAAGTGAGTAAACATGAGTGAGAATGCATGAGTGAGTATGCATGAGTGAGTATGCATGAGTGAGTATGCATGAGTGAGTATGCATGAGTGAGTATGCATCAGTGAGTATGCATCAGTGAGTATGCATGAGTGAGTATGCATGAGTGAGTAAACATGAGTGAGTATGCATGAGTGAGTATGCATGAGTGAGTAAACATGAGTGAGTATGCATGAGTGAGTATGCATGAGTGAGTAAACATGAGTGAGTATGCATGAGTGAATATGCACGAGTGAGTATGCAGGATTGAGTAAACATGAGTGAGTATGCATGAGTGAGTAGAGCCCTGGTATGGAAGGTGTCTCTTAATATTCCTAGTTATACTGTTGAATGGAGAGGGACAGAGAGAGAAGAGGAGCCTTGGGACCTTGGCGCAGGTGTCAGTGAAGCACAGGTGCAAGCCAGTTTAATGACCCCATTATGATGTCATAATGCCACAGAGTTCTGCCATGCAAGTCTATGGGGAAAAAAGGTGATGAAAAAGAGGTATAAAAAAAGAGTGGCAAAGAGTACCGTCGTTGCGGTGTTTGAACGGCGTCTCTATCTCAATCGGGCGAGGCGTAGTTAGCTGCAAGAAAAACAGGGAGAATAAATAAAGAAAACTTATGAAGAACAATACTGTGCTTCCCTTCGGGCAAGCACACTAATACAGTACCTTGCGTAAGTATTCACCCCCTTGGATGTTTTACCCTTTTATGGCTTTTATAAATCAGTCATGGTCAATATAAGTTGGCTTTTTGGACAAAAAAATTCACAAAATAGCTCTCTTTAATGTCAAAGTGATACTATATTTCTACACAGTCATGTAAATTAAATACAAATATGTAATGAAAATAAGTGATTGCATAAGTATTCACCCCCTTTATCACCCCCTTTATATAGACTGACCTAATTCAACAGAGGTCCAGCCAATTGGTGCTAGAAGTCTCACAATTAGTGATATGGGGATCAGTGTGCAGTAAATGTGTCTCAAGTGATTGTAGTATAACGACACCTGTGTCTGGAAGGTCTATTCACTGGTCAGTATTCAGTAATCAGTATTACTGGCTACTGTTACAACATGAAGACCACAGATCACCCTAAGAAACTCAGAGAAAAGGTTATTGAAAAGTACAGGTCAGGGGAAGGATACAAAAAAATGTCCAAGGCACTTAACATCCCCTGAAATACTGTTCAATCCATCATCAAGAAATGGAAGGAATATGCATCTCATTATTCATAACCACTCCTGTTCACTCTTCTTTCCTTTCTTCTTTCAATTACTCTGTCCATCAATTCCTACTCTTTTTTCAACTTTTTTGTCTAGGACTAACAATACAGCTCATTTCATGTTTCACTGTTTTAATACATATAAGAAGCCACCGGACAACAATACAGGCCATTTCATGCACTGTAATAAGAAGCCTAGGAATAATAATACAAGCCATTTCATGCACTACAACTTCTTCTACCACAGCTATAGCTTTGTCTACAGGGACGACCACTAAAACTTCTTCAACCACAGCGTTAACTTCGTCTACAGGAACGATCACTACAACTTCTTCAACCACAGCTATAACTTCGTCTACAGGGACGACCACTACAACTTCTTCAACCACAGCTTTAACTTCGTCTACAGGGACGACCACTACAGCTTCTTCTACCACAGCTTTAACTTTGTCTACAGGAACGACCTCTACAAATACTCCAACCACGATGACACCTGAACTCACAACTCATACAAGCCAAGGTGAGACAAGTATTTTATGAGTTTGAACTTTAAAAAAAAAAAAAAAAAAAACCTTAATGTTTAGGCGTTTGGTGATATCAATACTGTTAATAATGAATAGGCTTGCCAACATTTGAGAAATGAATGGGATATATTTTTGACTGTGTTTATTTATGTATGCTTGTTAATCTACGTGTGTGTGTGTGTGTGTGTGTGTGTGTGTGTGTGTGTTTATGCATGTATGTTTGTTTGTTTGTGAGTGTGTCTGTGTCTGTGTCTGTGTGTGTGTGTGTGTGTGTGTGTGTGTGTGTGTGTGTGTGTGTGTGTGTGTGTGTGTGTGTGTGTGTGTGTTTATGTATGTATGTTTGTGAGTGTGTGTGTGTGTGTTTATGTATGTATGTTTGTGAGTGTGTGGGTGTTTATGTATGTATGTTTGTGAGTGTGTGTGTGTGTTTATGTATGTATGTTTGTGAGTGTGTGTGTGTTTGTGTATGTATGTTTGTGAGTGTGTGTGTGTGTTTATGTATGTATGTATGTTTGTGAGTGTGTGTGTGTTTATGTATGTATGTTTGTGAGTGTGTGTGTGTTTATGTATGTATGTTTGTGAGTGTGTGTGTGTGTTTATGTATGTATGTTTGTCATTGTGACAGTGAAGAGCAAGCAGATTGTGAGAGTGGAGTTCCAAGTTAACTCCGGCCTGCATCTCATTATTCATAACCACTCCTGTTCACTCTTCTTTCCTTTCTTCTTTCAATTACTCTGTCCATCAATTCCTACTCTTTTTTCAACTTTTTTGTCTAGGACTAACAATACAGCTCATTTCATGTTTCACTGTTTTAATACATATAAGAAGCCACCGGACAACAATACAGGCCATTTCATGCACTGTAATAAGAAGCCTAGGAATAATAATACAAGCCATTTCATGCACTACAACTTCTTCTACCACAGCTATAGCTTTGTCTACAGGGACGACCACTAAAACTTCTTCAACCACAGCGTTAACTTCGTCTACAGGAACGATCACTACAACTTCTTCAACCACAGCTATAACTTCGTCTACAGGGACGACCACTACAACTTCTTCAACCACAGCTTTAACTTCGTCTACAGGGACGACCACTACAACTTCTTCTACCACAGCTTTAACTTTGTCTACAGGAACGACCTCTACAAATACTCCAACCACGATGACACCTGAACTCACAACTCATACAAGCCAAGGTGAGACAAGTATTTTATGAGTTTGAACTTTAAAAAAAAAAAAAAAAAAACCTTAATGTTTAGGCGTTTGGTGATATCAATACTGTTAATAATGAATAGGCTTGCCAACATTTGAGAAATGAATGGGATATATTTTTGACTGTGTTTATTTATGTATGCTTGTTAATCTACGTGTGTGTGTGTGTGTGTGTGTGTGTGTTTATGCATGTATGTTTGTTTGTTTGTGACTGTGTCTGTGTCTGTGTCTGTGTGTGTGTGTGTGTGTGTGTGTGTGTGTGTGTGTGTGTGTGTGTGTGTGTGTGTGTGTGTGTGTGTGTGTGTTTATGAATGTATATTTATCTGTGTCATTGTGACAGTGAAGAGCAAGCAGATTGTGAGAGTGGAGTTCCAAGTTAACTCCGGCCTGCCCCTTAGCGATGCTGAATTTCAGGAGAAGCTCATGGATCAGGTGACCCACTGCACAGCCTCAACCATCAGCTCACACAAACACTCAAGGACAGAGACACCATAAACATACAAAACCTGTGACAAGACAGTACTTTACATGCACACACACACACACACACACACACACACACACACACACACACACAGACACACAGACACACACACACACACACACACACACACACACACACACACACACACAAACACACACATCACTCTGACAAACTAAGCGCAGGAGCACAGAACAGAAAACTAAAAGTAATGACTCGAGTAGTGTGGGAGTGGTTGGTGCTGGCCATCAGCACTCAGGTGATTGTGGAAGTGGTGCAGGTGAGCGAGTTGAAGTCGAAGGGGGCGTGACAGGTTCTGGATCACAAACTGGTGTTACACACACATACCTAAATACATACATACACACATACACACACACACACACACACACAAACACACCCACACACACACACACACACACACACACAAACATAGAATTGTGCTGCTGAAAATTCAACTTTGATTCACTTAATCTTGTAACCCTTAAAATGTTATGAGTTTGATAATCTCCTGATCACTGAACTGAGTCATTGATGACTGCCGTACTGGTTACTTATTGACCACAGAAGGATACAAGGCTCTTCCCTTTTATGTGGGGGTTTATTGTGCAGTATTGTAGTCCACCGTAGGGATACTGAATAGATGCTTTACATTTGTATTTCATCCTATGGAAATGGAGGGTTGATCAGAGTGCTCTACTCCTCAGATCAGAAGGAAACTGCAGGAGCAGGGGCTGTCGGAGGACACCAAACTGAGCTGGAGAAAGCAGCCCGATGGACAGATTTTTCACAAGAAGAATGAGAAGAAGGAGAAAAAAGAGAGGAGAAGGAAGAGGAAGAGCAAAGACGAGTTTTAAAGCTCATTAAATCTCAGAGAGCAGGAGAGTGAGAAAGATGAGAGAGGAGAGGAGAAACTATATATTGAAATAAGACTTAATGCTTGTGTGGCCTTACTTAGATTTATTTTGGTTTGCATGGGTTTTACTGTAGGCAGAGTTTTTAGGTGACTATTAGGATGGGTAGAATCAGATTTGCTGTGCCGGGAATGGGCAAAGCAGCAAGGAGAGAGACGGAGGAAGAGAGAGAGGGAGACAGATGGGGGGAGATAATGAGAAAGAGAGATGGTGTAAGAGAGAGGGGAGAGAGATGGAGAGGGGAGGAGGGAGATAAGGAGAAAGAGAGATGGAGAAAGAGAGAGAGGGGGACAGATGGGGGGAGATAAGGAGTAAGAGAGATGGTGGAAGAGAGAGGGGAGAGAGATGGAGCGGGGAGGAGGGAGATTAGGAGAAAGAGAGATGGAGGAAGAGAGAGAGGGGGAGAGATGGGGGGAGAAAGATAAGGAGAAATGAAGAAAGAAAAATGACTGATGGTTGAGACCTAATATCTGCCTGGTGTGATTTATACAGTATATTGTATGCACAAAGAATGCTTTGGATTTGTTGAGAGCATGCCAACATCCTAAACAGGCAATGTGTAGTGGAAAACAATGGTATGTGCCGGAAGATGAAGTGTAAACATGACAATCACTTTTGAACTGCTCATAAAATGAAAAACAAAATATGTGAAATACGTTTTTAAATGTATGCTTAGAGTGCTAAGATTGAATGACCGCTAAATGTAATGAATTAACCACTGTACACCCATATGCTTTTTTCAGTTTCACTTGTTTAAGTTTGTTATTTAATTGTTTGTATTAAAGTTACACTTTTTCATGTTATTGAAGGTCTATCGACTAGGACTGAAAATTGCAGCAGATGAGATTAGGGTCAGACCTTTGATTTACTCAAACTCTCTTCAGGTTATAAGAAGGTCTGCTGTGGAGAACACCTGATTTGCCAACTTATGCCCACACACATATAAACACACACACAAACACACACACACACACACACACACATATATAAACACACACACACACGCCTAAACATCAACATCAAACAGCAATGAAGTTCATATAAGAACTGAGTTGTGAGATCTAGATGCAAGGCTAAAAGCTAAAGGCTACTTATAATCAAAAGGGGGTTTTACAAGCTTCATTAACTGTCAGAAAACAATATCTTCATGTTTAGACACACCCTGTGCTGTTGAGTGTTGAATTAATTACAGTTTATTTGTATGTTTCAAATTTCAATAAACATACTTTTATGGGTTTGCTTCACTTCTAGTTTTTTAAAAAATATACATTTTAGAAAAATATATACTGAAGTATATATAGAGGGTATATAGTAGAATATATACTAAAAGACAACATCTAGAGTTCAACTTCAACAAGGAACATGGTAACAGAACAAGCGGTGGAGAAGGTTAACCACAATGACACGACACACAAATGCAATCAAATCAGTCGTCAAGGAAGCAACCTTCAGTAAAAATCTATCAAGAGTGTTTTGCATGCAGCTAAACCAGCTAAACCAGCTAAACCACTGACAGCAGGGGACATTTCGTATCCAAGAGAGGACCCAGAAACACAATCAAATATCACAAAGTAATTGTTGATATTTGAGCTCAACAGCTAACCAAACTGGCCAGTTAGGTGGGGAATATGTAGCCTGTAAAGGGTGACTAGTTGGGGGTTATGTAGCCTGTTCAGGGTGACTAGGTGGGGGTTATGTAGTCTGTAAAGGAAGGCTGGAGACGACTGGCCAGTTAGTTGGGTGCTACGTAGCCTGAAAAGGGAGACTGGGGACGATTGGCCAGTAAGGTGGAGGTTATGTAGCCTAAAAAGGGTGACTTGGGACTGCACTCACTTGTGTGGTGTATGATGTCAGTTTGCCCATAATGCTATGACACAGAACTTGACAGAGAGATTGATTAGCATTCTCACTGATTTTTAATGGACATTGCTAAGCTAACGCATTCTGCCAGTGAAGTAAGAAGACGGGGCGGCTTCATCTATGCTAGGAAAGAGTGATCAGTTCTGGGGTGCAGACCCCAGCATGGACCAGCACACAGCACGGCTTCTACCAGACACTATTTACATTATTTATTCAAATTGAAAACAGTAGGGAAATAGCCAAAGACGAAGATCACGAAAGGAATATTACCTTGGAAATATGGGCAAGGAAAACCACAAAAAGCACAAAACATGTTTACCACACTTTCCTACGCACAATCACACACAGCGGCATGCCAACAAACATATCATATCATTGTTTTCTTTTCTTTTTACCAAGAGATTCAAGCTGTATTTGAAGTGAGTCATTTAATCTGCGGCAAACTCAAATGTATGTTATACAGGCAGGTCATCCAGTATTTACATCTCATTCACAACTAATATGCTTGTGTTTAATTGGGGAAAAAAATGATTTGCATCTGTATCTGAGCGAGGCTTAAAGGCCTTATCTGCAACACAAATTTGCATGGATCTTTAAGCCACCTCCGCAGCCAGCCGTCACCTTGGCATCTGTGGCACAGCCCCTCTCTCTCAGCACTCCATACAGTAAGGTCGCTGATGCCATCCCGCAACTGTGAGCTGGCAGTCGCTGACAAAATTGCTTTCTTTTATGTGTTTTTATGGACATATGGACCTTGAAGATGGTTTATCAGCTGCTGAAGAAAACGAAGGTCTTTCAACTCACGTGTAAGTAGTAATGAATGAATGATTGATGCATGCAATTTAGAAAGTATTCAAAGTAATTGCTATTGGTCCCAGAACGCCTGGAAAAATATGATGAGACTTAAAATCATCTTGTCATTATGTTTTAAAGTACAATGACAACACACTTGCTTGGGAAAATTAGGTGACAGTGTCAATGAATGGTGGCAGAAGAGATAAATGATTGCTAAGCTGTAAATGTTAAAGTGATATGACACAGCAACTTATGCACACTTTGTTTTCGTGTTTTCGCTTAAAATGATTGCGATCAAATGTTTTATTGTTTTATAACAATGAGTTTATACAAAAAAAATGTAAAAAAGCAAAACAGAATCCACTAAAAATATATATATAACATAAAAAAAAAGATGTGAATGGGAAGTCCACATAAGTGGCCGTAAGGACAAGGCAAGAAGAAAAACTAAACAACATGATAAAAATATATACTGTATTTAAATATGGAGAGACTTTTACCTGGCTACGTTCAAAAAGTGAGAAGTGACAGTCAGCACTTTATTTACATTATAATACATGTACGTTTGTATTGTCTATGTAAGATGTTTCTCATGTAAATACACACACACACACACACACACACACACACACACACACACACACACACACACACACACACACACACACACACAAACACATCGGGATCCCAAAAGGAGGAAAAAGACTCCCAAAAGCTAAGTCTAAATAAATGAAGACAAAAGTAATATGAGCATGATGTTGTCATATCTCTTTTCACCAGGGATCATCGCTGCAGTCCTTGCATTGGGCGGAGGCAGCTTTGTAACTTGTGAGGGTAAGTACAATGGTGAATTTGTTTGGAAAACTTTGATAGCTCTTTCTATATCAGTTATTGCTAGGTTATTGTTTGGGAACATTTTTAAAAAATACATTTTTAAACTAAATATGATTGATGCAAAAGTTAAGAAAGGCAGAAGAAAGGGAAGAAGAATGAAACAGAGTGAAAGAAGAAAGGAAAGAAGAGTGATATGGATAAAGACAGTAAAGAGAGAATGAATAGGGGAAATATTGAAAGAAGGAGATAAAATGGAGTGAAGCAGAGAGATGGAGTGTGAGAAAGAGGAGTTGGAGAGGGATAGAAAGAAAAAGTGGAAGGAGGTTTGTAGAACCTGATAATGTAATAATTTCCCGATAATGTAATAACTCCCGATAATGTAATACAAATTCCTTCATAAGTCCCTAAAACATGTAATAAAACCTGATAATGTAATAATACCCCGATAATGTAATAAAGTGCATTTCCCAATAATTTTGCAGAACCTGATAATGTAATAATTACCTGATATTGTAATAACTTTGGTTGGTGCTGTAGCATCAGGTCTCCAGTTTCAGAGGTCCAAACAGTGAAGCTGTCCAGAGACCTGCTGCTTCACTATTAGCAGATACAGTATATATTTTATATGATTGCGAATGCACAATTTTTACAATGGTGAAAGGGATATTCAGTGGTAATCAACTAATAGAGAAAAAATAAGAACATTTTGGTATGTTATAGACCGGCAGCTAATGGGCACATACTGTACCAGGCCAATCAAATCGTCTTTTGTCATTCGTCAGTCGCTCGGATTGGTTGTAGCGCCATTCCTATTGCGTGGCATTGCGTGCTGAGGCAACTTAACAGACAACCGTTAATCCCGCCCACACTGAAAATCGTGTTGTGCCAGACCCTTGTACAGCTTCTTGCTGTACAGGTTTGGCTTGCGAGGCTAAAGGCCTATACCATTGGGATCAAAATATGAGCAAAACAATAGTGGGTGGTTGTCTACACAGCATCACTACTTGGTCTGAATAACTGGTGTCCCAACATTTCAGCACTGACCAAAGTTTTTACAATATCAGGAATTTATTACATTATCAGGTTCTGCAAAATTGAGGCTAGCCTGATAATGTAATAACTTCCAATTAATGTAACATTTTATTACATTATTGGTATGGCAATTGTTACATTATTGGGAAATGCACTTTATTACATTATTGGGATATTATTGCATTATCAGGTTTTATTACATCTTTTAGGGACTTATGAGGGATTTTTTATTACATTATCAGGGTTATTACGTTATCAGGAAATGATTACATTATCAGGTTCTACAAGGTTCTACAGAGAGAGGGAATGAGGAAAAATAGGAAAAAGGAAGGCGATGTTAGAATGATCGATGGATAAAGTGGAAGATATAGACATGGCATGGGGGAAGTAAAGGAAACGGAAGGGAAGATAGAGGACTGTAAAGTCAAAGTAGGCTAACACAAAGTTGAAAAGGGATTGATGGAAAGAGTAATTGCAAGAAGAAAGAAAGGAGAGTAAACAAGAGTGGCTATGGATAATTTCAGTATGAAGGGTGTCCCTTATTAATATTCTATAATGAATATAGAGGGGAAAAAAAGAAAAAGAGCCTTGGAATTGGCGCAGGCGTCAGTGAAACATCTTAAAATCTTAATAAGCAAAGTTTAGAAAAATGAAAATACATAGTGGAAGTGTCCCTAACAAGGACCTCCTTGACAAAGTTTTACCAAAGTGTGTATGTTAAGCGGTTCGAGCTGACTAAGCGCAGAAATTGGTAAAGAGAATAACAATACAGGGCATTATATGCAGTGTAAAAGAAGAAAAGTTTGAATAACAATACTGGGCATTTCATTCACTGGAATAAGTTGGAAGAAGTAGAAAAGTTTGGATAACCATACAGGGCATTTCATTAGTGTGTTAGTCTGTAAATAAATGTAATAACATTTTTGAATGACATGACATTCGTATATGAATCAGGAAATGCCTTTTTATATTGTGTGACATGTATTTGAGATTCACGTGATTATTAATTTTTGAATATTGAAACTATTCTAACTCCATACAGACAGCCCTAGCACTATGTCCTATGCCAATTAAAGTCGGTGACTAAATATAGCCTAACTTCAGCAATGATAGGATGCTTATGGTCTCATTCATACTAAAGACAAATACAAAAATAAAAAAATGTTAAGAGCACTGAAAAATCCTACTTAAAAGCGAAGTTCTCGCTTATAGGGGATTTGTGATCGCCTCACCTTCTGTTTATGCTTATGATAGACGCAACATGCTTTTTTTAATCAGTGATTCATGATTTACATGAGAAACTTTATTTATATGTTTATTTCTAGGTGCTGAACAAATCAGGGTGGTCAATGGGGACAGCAGTTGCTCTGGAAGAGTTGAGATCTACCATAATGGTGAAAGGGGAACCGTTTGTGATCATTGGTGGGATCTCAGTGATGCTGAAGTGGTGTGCAGGCAGCTGGGGTGTGGAGAAGCAGTCAGCGCCCTTCAAAACGCCCACTTTGGTCAGGGAAGTGGGAAGATCTGGCTGGATGATGTCCAGTGCACTGGTACCGAGAGCTCTATCACACAGTGCTCACGCAATGGATTTGGAATTCATGATTGTGGTCACCATGAAGACGCAGGTGTAGTTTGTTCAGGTATGGCACATTCACTGTTCACTGTATACACAAACATAGTGTAACCCTAGCAGTGTTGTATAGTAACGAAGTAGAAATACTTCGTTACTGTACTTAAGTAGTTTTTTTTGGATATCTGTACTTTACTGTACTACTTATATTTCTGTTGACTTTTACTTTTACTTCGCTACATTTTGCAAAGAAAACTGATACTTTTACTCCGATACATTTCTCGTGAAAAATGTGTTTCTTGTTACAAAATCAAATCATCTTCGGGGACTGTGGTAGAGCACAGACTGCAAGCAGGTTTGGCGAATCAGCTGTCATAGCGCACGATAATGCGTTTTTTACCGTTCTCAAAAGCCCCCTTAAAGTTACTTAGTTACTGTTACTAAGTCGGCCAAAACTCCTAGGACTGTCAACACTAAAGCATGGCTAGGACGAGGACAAGTGCTGTATCTGTCAGTGTCAGTGATTCTTTTTGGAGTAATATCTTCTCGAAATCCTCCAGATCAAGGCAAAATGGACTGCAATATGCAGTGGAAGGATGTATCCAAAACATTAAAATCAACAACGAAACAAAACAATAAGCGAAGCAAAAGCATGCAGGTCTCATTCAAAAATGAGAAACCTCACAACCTCTTCATTAAATGCCACCAGCACAACCTTGTAAACTAGTCATGTTCTTTCACCGCTGGGTAAGATCTGTATATAATATCTCAAGCTAGATAATAACTTATAAAGATTATTTATTCATATTCTTTATTCCATCTCTGTCGAGGTATCATCTATCTAGCCAGTTAAGATGGTGACAATCTAAAGTACAGAACCTCTGTTTGGAAAGCGGCAGTCCCCGCTTTGCCGCCCAATAGCAGACAAACATCTGAGAATGCAGATCCCCCCTCAAAAGGCTGAGTACGTGCCAGATAAGCCAAAGTGGCCAAAGTGACACGCCAGTGCCTCCTGCCTGCCACCTTAGACAGTCGTCGCTGATGGAGAGAGCACACAACTCCCCAACTCGACTGGCCGAACAGAGAGCCAGGAGAAAAGCAGTGTTAAGGGACAAAGATCGTAGATCTGCGTCTGCAATAGGCTCACAAGGACCTTCAGATCCCAGCTTTGGGCCCGCAAGGTGTGCCCTGGGCGTAACCGGCGGGCTCCTTTCAGGAACTGGCTGATCAAAGGTTGCCTACCCAGGGATCTGTTGTCTGCCCCCTGGTGAAAGGCTGAAATGGCCAAAGCATAGACCTTTATTGTACTTACTGCCTTGCCTTAATCCAAATGGGACTGCAAGAAGCATAAAAACTTGTGGCACAGGGCAAACTGCTGGCTCAAGACCCATGCCAGCACACCAGTCTGAAAAAATCCTCCATCTGAGAGCGTAGCAAGCTCTAGTAGATGGAGCCCTGGCGTTATTGAGCGTCTCTTGCACAGACTCATCTAGCTGCTCAGAGATGGACTCTGTAGGGTCCAAACCCATAGACGCAGGGCACCTGGGTTCGGATGCCAGATCCGCCCGTCTGCTTGTGATAGCACGGTAGCTGCCAAGGCTGACCCTGCAGCAGCTGGAGAAGGATCGAGAACCAAGGTCTCGCCGGCCACCATGGCGCAACAAGCAGGACTGAAGGTTGGCTCTCTGATCCTCTGGAGGACATGCGCTACAAGAGGGAGTGGAGGAAAAGCGTACAACAAGCCTGTTGGCCAGTCTTGAGACAGAGCATCCAGGCCCAAACTGCCTCCCTGCCCTATGAGGGAGTACCATTCCCGGCAGTGCGATGTCTCTGCTGACGCAAAGAGATCCACCTGGGCAACACCGCACCGCATCCAGATCTGGCTGATGATGGCTGTGTTCAGTCTCCATCAGGCCCCGTCCTGGAGAGAATGTTGGCTGCTCTGTTCTCCACACTCGGGATGTGCACTGCCCTCAGTGAAGAGAGTCGAGGCCATGCCCATGTCAGCAACTCCTCCGCCACCTGGAGGCACCGCTGGGACCTCGTGCCACCTTGGTGATTGACATAGTACACTGCTGTGGTGCTGTCTGTTCTCACCAGAACATGTCGGTCTTGCAACACCGGCAGGAACCTCCGAAGAGCGAGATCAATGGCTCTCAGCTTGAGGATGTTTATGTGGTGCAGCGTCCACGGGGGCTGCCACATGCCCCTCACCGACCGCCCTTCCCAGACAGCTCCCCAGCCAGGGATGCATCGGTTGAGACAACCTGTCTCCTGTGGGGAAGGCCCCCCAATGGGACACCTTGCAGGAGGAACTCTCTGTCCCTCCATGGACGTAGAGCCTGGATGCAGGCCCGAGACACACGCAGCCTCACCTGCCTGTCGTCTCTGGGATGGAGACGGAAAGCATTGAACCAGCATTGCAGGCGACGTGCCCTCAGCAGGCCAAGGGGAATTACTGCTGCTGCTGCAGCCAGCAACCCCAAGAGCTTCTCGACTCTGTGAGCCGTGACGAGGCTGCCTAAGTGGAAATGCCTTAGCATGCCGATCAGGCTGTCCACTCTCCGTGGAGTGAGAGACGCCGTCATGCAGACTGGGTCGAGCAGAATGCCGAGGAATTCTGCCTGTTGGCGGGGTTGCAGGTTGCTCTTTTTGTAGTTGACTGTGAAGCCCAGAGATTGAATGTGGGCCAGAACTGTGTCTGTGTTGCTCACTACCTGCTCCCGAGAGGGGGCGCAAATGAGCCAGTCGTCCAGGTAGGATCTTCAGTTCTTGAGCCTGGAGGGGGGACATCACGGCTGACACCACGCGAGTAAAAACCCTAGGGGCCAGAGAAAGGCTGAAAGGAAGGACCTGGAACTGGAACACCCTGCCTTGGAAGGCAAAGCGCAGGAAGGGCCGGTGTTCTCGGCAGATTGGGACGTGGAAATAAGCGTCCTTCAGGTCCAGAGATGTGAACCACTCCCCCTGTTGGATGGACCGCATCACCAATCCCGTGTGGACCATCTTGAACGGCAGCACCTTGAGAAACCGGTTCAAGGGCCTGAGGTTGAGAACAGGCCGATGGCCGCCGTCTTTTTTGGGAACTAAAAATATTTGGAATAAAATCCAGTGTGCTGTGCGCTGGGCGGTACTTCTGAGACGGCCCCTTTCAGAAGTAGCTCCTTGACCTCCTTGCCGAGCACGGAGCTTAAAACCGGGTCTTTTACGGATGTTACCCTGACCCCTGAAAATGTAGGGGGTCGCCGTCGAAATTGTATTCGGTAGCCCCGAGCCACCGTAGCCACAACCCAAGGGTCTGGCACAATGCCCTCCCAGGAAGTTCGTGCCAACTGGGATGGACAATCGACGGGCTACCCCTGCCTCCTATGCAGGACCGCCACAGCGGCCTGCAACCCTGCCTGCGCTCCGCTGCAGTCCTCGACGACTGGAATTTGGGGGCCTCCCTCGGCAGGCCGCACGAAATCGCCAGTCCTGTGGGGCCACCGGGATGTTAGCTGCTTGGCCGCAGCCTATACCTGGTCATAGGCGGCCAGCCGGCAGTTGGACCCGACCTACGGCACGCACGCTAGACAGCTTCCCTCGATGCTGCAGTGCGCTCAGCGCGGTCAAGCACCTCTTGGGACCCTGGGTGGAAGACATGCCCTGGTGTCACAGGGAGGCTGCGCAGCTTCTGCTTCATGGCTTTCCGGCAGGGAGGATTGTGCCAGCATAACCTGTCTGCGGCACTGTACCGCCGAGGCCATAGCGTCAACCACGTCACGCGTCAGCTGCGAGTGTGTCGAAAGCGCTGTGTCCACTAGGGCCCTGGCGTCCTTATCGTCGGGGCTCAGTTTCTTCGAAGAGCCGCCAGGGTGATGGCCAACGTATTACCCATACGGGCCTCTCGTGCTGATGCGTTAAAACCCGAGTGGCCAGACGGTCAGTCTTTGCGCACTCCTTCCGAGGGCACCGCGGATTGGGGGATACGCAGGAGAGGCCCAGGGACGTCCATGCGGCAACCCATGGCTCCACTGGCGGCATGTCCCCCAGCCATGTCTCAACTGGGTAACTGGCTGTCGCCAGCTGGCGGCAGCCCACATTAAACTGGGGGCGTTGAGACGACTTACCCCATGATGACCTCAGTGTCGCAGCGTACTTGTCCGGCACAGGTATACCAGGTGGTGGGTCAGGGCGGGAAACGCCTCCCAAACACCTCCAACAGGAGCTGGGGTAGGTGTGGGTGCCTGAAGGCACCCGTAGCAACAGGGAGCCAACCGGGGCCTCAGCTGGCTCTGCAGATCCGGAATGCAGATCTCCCCCGGGGCTGCCCCGATCTGTGATGTTTTCCACTGCCGTGTGGGGGGCGTAGAGGGATAACACATCTACATTGCCCCTTTCCTCTTCCTCACCGTAGCGCTCAGGCCTGGATGAGAGGGGACCAGCCTGTCCATCCTCCGTGACAGAGCCTGGAGAGCCGAGAGGATCTGGCACGACTCCGTGCTACCTCTTTCTGCCACCGTAGCTGAGGCAGGGCGCTTAGTAGGTCTGGGTGCCTCATCCTGAGCAGGCCCGTGGGGGGAGTCCCGCTGCTGGTCACGCGAACGCTTGTGCGTGCGCTTACGCCCATGCCTGCTTGAGAGGGACAGCTGGTCAGAGAGGTCGCAGGCCGCACTGCAGGGGTTGTCGACGTCCTCCAGCACGTGGGCAGCTCCAAGGCACGTGGGGCACTCCCTGGGCCCATCTCTGGAACTCATGGAGGCCCTGCAGATCCTGCAGTAGTGAGAAACCATCAGAAACCTAGGCTGGTCCAGCGTCGTCCTCCAGCAATCTACCCAGGTGTTATGGTGGCCCGCACTAGCGCAAGAATGCGCTTAGCAGGCGCACACTAGCCCCACCAGCTGCAAACAGGGGTATAGGGTATGCCACAAAAGTTGAAAAAATTGATGGACATACTTATTGAAAGAAGAAAGGATAGAAAAGTGAACAGGAATGGCTATCGATAATGAGATACAGTGAGAGTGAAGAGGAGAAATATTGAAAGAAGGAAAGAAAATGGAGTGAAGCAGAGATATGATTTGTGAAAGAGAGTAGACTGAAAGGGATAGATAGAAAGATAAAGAGATGGGAAAACAAAACACAAGTTAGGTGTGGAAGGTGTCCCTTAACAATATTCCTAATTATACAGTTGAATATAGAGGGACAGAGAAAAGAGGAGCCTTGGGATTTGCGTCAGCGTCAGTGAAGCACAAGTGCAATCAAGCTTAATGACCCTATTTTGAAATCACAATGGCCCAATGTAAGTCAATGGGACATTTTGTATTCGTTTTTTTTTTATTTTCTTAAAGTTTAGAAAATGAAAAATACATAGCTGAAGTGACCTTTACAAGACCTCTGTGACAAAGTTTGACCAAAGTTTCTACGTAACGCAGTTTCAAGCTGAATTAAGGGCAGAAATCGGTAAAAAGAATAATAATAATAAGTATAAGAAGCCACCGGATAACAATACAGGGCATTTCAAGCCGATTTTGCAAGTTTAGCCACTTGCAAAGAAATTCGTGATATATTACCATCCAGAAAACTGCATTTTATACAGTTATGAATTGATTTGCATTTCATTGCGGCACATAAGTATTTGAACCCCTGCCAAACAGCAAGAATTCTGGCTCCCACAGACCAGCTATGTACCCAGGAGGAACACAAATTAGTCCTCCTTAGGCCTAACAAGGTACACCTGATCTCAATTGGTGACATGTATTAAATAAACATGTCCAAAGAATCATACGCCACACCTTTAACCTCACCACCATGGGCAAAACCAAAGAGTTGTCCAAAGATGTCAGAGATAAGATTGTAGACCTGAACAAGGCTGGAATGGGCCACAAAAACATCGGCAAGCAGCTGTGTGAGAAGCATACAACTGTTGGTGTGATTATTAGCAAATGGAAGCAACACCAAACAACTGTCAATCGCCCTTGGTCGGGGGCTCCATGCAAGATCCTGTCTCGTGCAGTATCAGTGATAATCCGAAACGTGCTGGATAACCCCAGAACTACAAAGGGGGAGTTTGTAAATGATCTCAAGGCAGCTGGGACCCCAGTCACCAAGAAAACCATTGGCAACACATTACGCCGTAATGTAGGTTTGGAATCCTGCAGCGCTCGCAAGGAACCGTCTGTAATGATTCCTGGGATCTCAGTGATGCTGAAGTTGTGTGCAGCCAGCTGGGATGTGGAAAAGCAGTAGGTGTCGCACCCTTTGGTCCGGGAAGTGGGAAGATCTGGATGGATAAGGGGCCTCATTTATAAAACGTACTTACTCACAGAACTGATCTTAGACTGTGCGTGCGATCAAATCCACGTCTAAGTACAGATTTATAAAAACCGTCTTAGACGTAGAAAAGGACGTATCTCTACGTCTGGTTTCAGTTCGTGTAAGTACATTTCCTTGCGGCAATACTGGAGTACTGCAGGAATTCAGGACTCTCCGAGCGCCGACGGCCGACACGCAGTTTCATCAACGTCACCATTTAGGCCGTAAGGTGACCCTCGAAAAGTGCTTTAGAAACCTAACTTCGCTCCACAGGCTCCGAACTAAGCGAACTTCAGTTCATAAAAAAGAATGAGTTATGTTAAGGATTTAAAAAAAGTTCGCCGTTTTTCGCAATGCAAGGCTATTCAAATTCACAACGTTTAATGAAGAACTAGTGTCTCCGAGGCGTATGTACATATTCGGCAGGCGTAATAATACTTTTCGCCTCGAGAGGTGCCACGGTTCAGACGTCATCAGAAGGAACGAATCAGATAGCTAGTATGTCAGCTGAGCTCGAGTAAACAAAAGCGGCATGGCAGCCATCGTATTAGCCGAAGAAGAAAAAATCTCGACAGAAAATGCAAAACAAAAGATATCTTCGAAACGCAAGATGTGTTACATGCATCTATCTTCTGTTAAGCATGAGGAAACACATCATTTCACCAACGTAAGGTGGAATACCTATCGAAACCTAGGAAACTTCGATCCAGATCAAGGTCTGGCCCCGTCCTACCTGCCATCTGTATAATTTGCCAGAAAGACAGCAAATTCATCGTCGCGAGTGGCAGACGTCCAAAAGAAGCTTTGTCAAAAACACACACTTTAACAGCAGGTAAGACTGTTTCACCCTCACCCCCAACACACACTAACAGTAGGTAGTCTATGTGAATGCATCCCATCCCCCAAAACACACACACACACACACACACAGATGTTTGGAGAAGTTGAATGACTATCTAGCCTACACTGCTGCACAATCATTGTATTTGTCCAATTCTAATATGAATGCATGTGTGAATTGCCATAATGTGTTGTGCATGTGTCTGGGTGTGAAATTACATTACACCCCTCCCCTCCAGTGTTTTAGGTTTTTGTATATTGACTGAATCACAATCTGACTTTAATAGGGTAGTGTGTATGTTTATATGGATGTCAAAGCATGCCTGATGTTAATATGACACTGAATACCTGTTCAGAAATGTGACTCCTCAGCCTGATGGCCTGTCTGGTTAGCACACCGCTTCTGAGTAAGCCCATTCCCCCATAACCCCCCCCCCCCCCTCACTTGGGATTATCCGCTTCTGTCCCTGTGTGTTGCTGGGCGGTCCCAGTAACCTTACTCCATCTCTAGAGGTGTATCCTGCCTGTGCTGCACATATGTGTGCTTAAGGACTCTTTTTTTGGGTGCACCACCTAGCACCCTTTTTACTATCTAGCCTACACTGCTGTACAATCCCTGTATTTGTTTAATTCTAATATGAATGTATGTGTGAATTGCCGTAATGTCCTGTATGTGTGTGTGTGTGAGAGAGTGAAATTACAATCCAATACATAACATTCCCATGCCTATAATACCCCTATAAATTATTTTTTCTTTTCTTTTGTACAAGGCAAGTTGCAGGAAGCAGCTGAAGTAAAGGATGACCAGAGCATCCTCATTCACATCAAGGACAGAGACTGTGTGGCTCTGGAGGTGCAGTACCACAAAAGTTGCTACAGAGAATATACAAGGTTTTTGAGTGAGCCTGCCAGAGGAGAGAAAGAACAGCAAGTCATATCTTAATTTTATGAAAACACATACAGTACAATGTGTGTCCTATGATTGAGACAGTTTGTTCTCACAACACGGAGCTCACAACGAAAGCTCTCACAACACATATCTTCTTCTATATTTTTTGTAAGGATCAGGTCAACATTTGATCTGAGCTATAAATTATTCTGCGAAAGGGTAATCCGTCAAAGGCTGCTGATCAGCCAAGAGGTGCTGAGGATGAGCCAACTGAGGAAGGCATTTATTGACCTTGTGTGCACATACTGTACATGTATTATTTTTGCAATAAGGAGGATGGCAGTGTTCTTGATAGTGTGATGTTTGTTACAGTATGTGCTTCACTTGGGAATACTTGGTATTATATATCTGTTGCATAGCAAGTAAACTCCACCAATATTATTTTATTCACTCTGAGTTAATTTGCGAAGGTGGCTATTGTATATCAGCCACAACATGAAGCCCCCCTTTGTTGGTACTCATATGACTCTTTTTTTTGTTGTTGATTTGTTGTGTTGCAGACAGGATGTATTGAAGAAGAGACTCAACCGTGATTTTCCACAGCTAGTGTTCCACATCCCCGCCAAACGCAACACTGAACTGGTCTTTGCTTTTCTGCAGGACTGTGTTGCACAGATTTATGTCATTATAGTTATTGTGCCAATTCGAAAGAAAGTGAGGAACTTGATAGCTGTCCTGACACTGACAGTGAGGACTGAGTGTCCTTAATCTGTTATTCTTTAATTATGTTTTGTACTGTTTTCATATTTTTCATAAAGATTGTTTATATGGTTTATCAGTGTTGTATTAATTTGTGGAAGAATGAATGAATGACTGAATTAACAAATGGTCATTGGTTTAAGTACAATGCTGCCTTTTATTGATACAAGGAAGGAGGTTTATTTGTCACATACATAGAAATACTAACGTAAAGCATGTAGTGACATTTTGTTTGGTGTTAAGCTTTTTGCCTGACCTCAGTGTTTTGAAAAGTCAATGGCCAGTGATGATGCCATCAGGACACTATCCACAGCTGTGGGGTGTACTACGAAACTCGATTAGAGAGATAGGTATGCAGTACCACGAACGTTGTTCTCTTTTGCGTCGCTACATCACCATGGTATCTTATGCTAGCAAGTAAACCTGGTCGGGAGGAGATTTTGTGCAAAGTAAAACTCAAATCGTGTGAAAACACCGCCTACTGAACAAGCGATCTCACGTGTAAGATTCTGTCATATGTTACAGGGGAAGCTCCACCTATCCAAACCCAGTTTGACAAATATATCACATAGCTGCGGTCGTAGTACCACTTAACTTATAGCCCCAGTTAAGGTTTTAGCAAGCCTCACTATGTCTAGATAGCCCGGCTATCTGTAACGAGATTCGTAGTACACCCCACTGTTTGCTGGGTGTTCACAGTCCATGTTAGATCCTCAGTCAGGCGTATTCTCATGTATTTCAAACTTGATTTAAATGACTTAACATAAACATAATATCATCGTATATTTGCCTCATTGTTCTTCTTGGACGTGGCTAGGTATACAACACTGTTTAGAATCCCTTTGGGCCGATTTTGAGGATGTTCGGATGTGTTCCTCTTTCTCTGTTACGTAAATTCAAACCATGGTGGTCGCCATCTTGCCAGTCTGTTTACAAAAAGCAGCTACCTCATTGGTGTAGAACGATCACGTGTCGAACCGTGCCACCACCCGCGACCAAAATCTTATTACGCTGCGAAGGCTCTAGTTCTGCATAAAACATAGACGTATCGACAATCGACACGAAAGTAAGTGGCGAACTTTTTTTTGGTAGCTCAGCACGACTCGTTCTTTTTTATGAGCTAAAGATTGTGTAGTTCGCCGTCTGTGGAGCGGGATGAAACGATAACAGGGTTCACCATACGGCCTAATTTGGGCTAATGGTGAAAGGCCAAATTAATGTTTCGCTCAATAAAATCAAATAAACTATTAGAATAATTTACACATGAATGATATTCACATCTTATAGGTATTCCATTTTAATTTCACACGTGTAAAACATTTCGCTCAAACTTATAGCCTATAAAAAGACTAAAAGTGGCCTAGTTTTCAGTAGGAGATATGGCTGCATTGGCGTTGTTAGAGGATATTGCCAACTGTGCAATAAGGAGAGAGAGGGTTTTTTTGTGATCGTACAGACTTTTTGACACAGGATGATGTATGTCTGATAAGCAGGTGGCTACCGCTTGCCGAGAGCGTTGTGCACAGTGGTGTAGTCCAGGGTATACGCAGGTATACGGATACCCACTTATTTTTCAGTCAGCATTGGATTAACCACTTCTCAAAACAGGGCGTTTATCATGTGCTGTATGGGCTGCTTAAAAATAAATAAAGAGTTTACCCACTTCTCCAGGGACCACTACACCACTGGTTGTGCCCAAATGGCCTCTCGTCTAGAGAGGCGCACCAGAGGCAACCAGGCCATACACGTTCAGGTATTGTCCGTTCTTGGATTCCTGGCTACAGTAACGTTCTGATGGGACCAGTCGAGCAATCCCCGTAATCATTAAGCAGAATTTTGCCCAATGTTCTTCGCAGTATACTATCCCATATGCCCGCAATTTATTAGATTTCCATACAGTGCTCAGCAAAATGTGAAAGAAGATTTCCTGCGTAAAACAGGTTTCCCAATGTATTCTCATCCATATTTCGCACACTCCTGTGCCTCTCGTACCGCAGGTGCTGGTGCTTCGGAGTCGTGTCTACTACATGTCAAATACTTTGCGTGGATGCCAGCCTCACTTTAATTCTTCTGTTTACATGTTTCTTTCTGGCTTGCCACTGTCACAGAGAGTTTGTGCATTGAGGATGTGCTCTGTTTGTGCATTGATAATATGCTGATCAGATTAAATAGGGGCATTTTGAGGGCGGAGATTCAGTTGCGCACAATTTCACGACCATTTGTGATTTATAACCGAAGGATTGGCGTACACGTGTTTTTTGTGTGTACGTCTGTTTACTGTGGATCTCACTTACGCTCATTTCAGGAAATGTCTTAGACAAAATGTAGGATGGTTCCTACGCAACATTTTATAAATGAGGCCCAAGGTTGGATGCACTGGTGCTGAGAGTTCTATCGCCAAGTGCTCACACAATGGATTTGGAAATCATAGTTGTGCTCACAGTGAATATGCAGGTGTAGTTTGTTTAGGTATGGCACGTACACTGTTTACTGTATACACAAACATTGTTTGAACCTACTTTGTGATGCATTGTTAATATGACCATTGAAAACAGTTGAGCCCTACTTCACAGTTTTTTCAATATAGCCATTAATCAGATTAAGTGGACATGATTGTGTAAGATAACATGTATGATGGTCACATTTGCATTTCTTTAATTTACAGTTGCACAGGTTGGAGTATCAAGATGCTCAGGGCCGTGCACAGA
>NC_137920.1:15790989-15795989 GCF_963457725.1 Sprattus sprattus
GCCAGTAGCTGACATTAGTGTCCAACATTGCTTCTTTATATGTGTTTTAATGGACAAGCGGACCTTGAAGATGGTTAATCATCTGTCGAATAGGACAACGATTGTCTTTCAACTTACATGTAAGTAGTAATGATTTAATTATTGATGAATGCAACATGGCAAGTATTGAAAGTAATCGATATCTTTCCCAGAATGGAATGCCTGGAAAAAATGTGATTTTAAATTATCCTGTCATTATGTACAGAGAAAACATATTGTTTGGGCAAATTAGGTGACACTGTCGATGAATAGTGTCAACAGACAGAAATGATAGGAATTGCTTATCTGTAAAAGATAAGTTATATTACAGGAAAATGTATATATACAGTATATATATATATATATATATATATATATATATATATATATATATATACACATGTACGTTTGTATTGTCTATGCACGATGGTTCTCAAGTAAATACAAACATACATACATACATTCATACATACAGTACATGTACTGTTTTAAAACTGTCATTGTCCCAAAAGCTTAGACACAATAAGTGAAGGCAACAGTAATATGAGCATGATGTTGTCATATCTCTTTTCACCAGGGATCGTCACTGCAGTCGTTGCAATGGGTGGTGGCAGCTATGCAACTGGTGAGGGTAAGTACAATGGTGAATTTGTTAGGAAAAGTTTTATAGCTCTTCACAGATTATTGCTAGGTTTTTGTTTTTGAAAAAAAAAGAAACTACATTTTTTATACTAGAATATTAATTAAAAAATGAATAAATACAAAATTCTTTCTGCGCGTTGTCTTTGTCTTCGCCTTGTTCTAATAACTGCTGCCATATCGTAGTTTTCAGACTCAATCAAAATAGCGCTTCCTGGTTAAGATGTGCTTTAATGAGGCGGAGAATTATCCCGCAAATAAGAGACGCACTCTCGCCGGGCAGTTTTAGTAAATACCACACAATACATCATTAGGCGCACTTAACTTCTCTCCTCCCATATATTAGCGGCACACCCATTTCTTTGAAAAAACTGCGATTAGCAGTTTGTAAATGCACGTTTTTTAGTCTGTAAATAAGTGTAATAATATTTGTGAATCAAATGACATTCATATGTGAATTAGGAAACGCCTTTTTGAATCATGTGACTTTTACTTTTATTTTTATCTCGTGACATTCATTTTTGAATATTGAAACTATTCTAACTCCATACAGACAGCCTCACCACTATGTCATATGCCAATGAAAGTTGGTGACTAAAATTGGCCTGTCTTCAGCAATTATACGATGCTTATGGTCATCTACACTAAAGACAAATAAAAAAAACGAAATGTTAAGAGCACTGAAACATCCAACTTAAAAGCGAGGTTCTTGATTCTGGTGTAAGCTTGTTGATGTTTGAGTGCTCACATATGGGATTTGTGAGCACCTCACCTTCAGTATATGCCTATGATGCAACAAATATATTTTGTATAAATCAGTTATTTTTTATTTACATGAGAAACAATTATGTATATTTTTATTTCTAGGTGCTACACAAATCAGGGTGGTCAATGGGGACAGCAGCTGCTCTGGAAGAGTTGAGATCTACCATAATGGTGAATGGGGAACCGTTTGTGATGATTGGTGGGATCTCAGTGATGCTGAAGTGGTGTGCAGGCAGCTGGGGTGTGGAAAAGCAGTCTGTGCCCCTATAAATGCCTACAAGCCTACTTTGGTCAGGGAAGTGGGAGGATCTGGCTGGATAATGTCCAGTTCACTGGTACTGAGAGCTCTATCACACAGTGCTCACACAGAGGATTTGGAATTCATGATTGTGGTCACCATGAAGACGCAGGTGTAGTTTGTTCAGGTATGGCACATTCACTGTTCACTGTATACACAAACATAGTGTAACCCTAGCAGTGTTGTATAGTAGAAATACTTTGTTACTGTACTTAAGTAGTGTTTTTGGGATATCTGTACTTTACTTTACTACTTATATTTCTGTTGACTTTTACTTTTACTTCGCTACATTTTGCAAAGAAAACTGATACTTTTACTCCGATACATTTCTCGTGAAAAATGTGTTTCTCGTTACCAAATCAAATCATCTTCGGGGACTGTGATAGAACAGAGACTGCAAGCAGGTTTGGCGAATCAGCTGTCATAGCGCACGATAATGCGTTTTTACCGTTCTCAAAATCCCCCTTAAAGTTACTTAGTTACTGTTACTACGTCGGACAAAACTCCTAGGACTGTCAACACTAAAGCATGGCTAGGACGAGGACAAGCGCTGTATCTGTCAGTGTCAGCGATTCTTTTTGGAGTAATATCTTCTCGAAATCCTCCAGATCAAGGCAAAATGGACAGCAATATGCAGTGGAAGGATGTATCCAAAACATTAAAATCAACAACGAAACAAAACAATAAGCGAAGCAAAAGCATGCAGGTCTCATTCAAAAATGAGAAACCTCACAACCTCTTCATTAAATGCCACCAGCACAACCTTGTAAACTAGTCATGTTCTTTCACCGCTGGGTAAGATCTGTATATAATATCTCAAGCTAGATAATAACTTATAAAGATTATTTATTCATATTCTTTATTACATCTCTGTCGAGGTATCATCTATCTAGCGAGTTAGGATGGTGACAATCTAAAGTACAGAACCTCTGATTGGAAAGCGGCAGTCCCCGTTTTGCCGCCCCATAGCAGACAAACATCTGAGAATGCAGATCCCCCCTCAGTACGTGCCAGATAAGCCAAAGTGGCCAAAGTGACACGCCAGTGCCTCCTGCCTGCCACCTTAGACAGTCGTCACTGATGGAGAGAGCACACAACTCCCCAACTCGACTGGCTGAACAGAGAGCCAGGAGAAAATCAGTCTTAACACTCTAAGATCCAAGGCCTTTTAGACTTTTCTAAGTTGTCTGACATGCCTTGATGTTTTTGTACATTTTGCTTAACTAAAAACATTGATGCACAAATGGAATATATGATTATATTCTAGAAGACCTCAGCAATAATACATGTAAGTAAAAGGAATGTAGTAAAAAAGAGTTTAATTTAAATCAAATGTAAACATACCCTTGGAAAAACCTTGTTTCAGAGGTGCTCAGACTTTGTACAAAAACACATCGTAAAGATTTATTCACAAGACTTTTTATTTCTGAGCCTTGTAAACATAGGTGTTGGCTAAACACATGTTAGTTTAGCATTCAGAAAGTATGTCTTGTTTCACTACCACATATTTATAATTTCAGAGGGTCCTGTGCCATTCCTAAATCTGTGCCCCTACACATGCATATTGATGAGTTGGTGTGAACAAACCTGTGACACCTCTCGCAAAGACAAAGGCCATATCCTAATGGCCCTAAAATGTCTTTGTGGCCCAAAACCCCCGGAGTGAATCTTGCCACACCATGACCCAATGGAGATCACTGAATCACCATCTCCTTATCATATGAATAGCTGTCATTTGCTAATGGGTGTGTCCTTAGCAGCAGAAACCCCACTCAGATACTAGAAAGTGCAACACATCAGTTCATTTCCTCTGACAAAGCGCTTATTTATTTTAAAATTTTGAACTGTATATATTATAAAAGAAAAGGGTTCAATGTTTCCGTGGTTGTTCTTTTTATGTCTCTAAGACGAAAACTTGCGGAGCTTAACATTTTTTTTTACAAAAAAATAAAAATATCCCGGACGAGGGATATAGACCTTAGACAGTTAAGGGACAAAGATCGTAGATCTGCGTCTGCAATAGGCTCATAAGGACCTTCAGTGAGCGACGTGAGAACTGTAGGCAGATCCCAGCTTGGGGCCCGCAAGGTGCGCCCTGGGCGTAACCGGCGGGCTCCCTTCAGGAACTGGCCGATCAAAGGATGCCTAGGGATCTGTTGTCTGCCCCCTGGTGAAAGGCTGAAATGGCCAAAGCATAGACCTTTATTGTACTTACTGCCTTGCCCTGATCCAAATGGGACTGCAAGAAGCATAAAAACTTGTGGCACAGGGCAAACTGCTGGCTCAAGACCCATGCCAGCACACCAGTCTGAAAAAATCCTCCATCTGAGAGCGTAGCAAGTTCTAGTAGATGGAGCCCTGGCGTTATTGAGCGTCTCTTGCACAGACTCATCTAGCTTCTCAGAGATGGACTCTGTAGGGGCCAAACCCATAGACACAGGGCACCTGGGTTTGGATGCCAGATCGGCCCGTCTGCTTGTGATAGCACGGTAGCTGCCAAGGCTGACCCTGCAGCAGCTGGAGAAGGCTCGAGAACCAAGGTCTCGCCGGCCACCATGGCGCAACAAGCTGGACTGAAGGTTGGCCCTCTCTGATCCTCTGGAGGACATGCGCTACGAGAGGGAGTGGAGGAAAATAATACAACAAGCCTGTTGGCCAGTCTTGAGACAGAGCATCCAGGCCCAAACTGCCCCCCTGCCCTATGAGGGAGTACCATTCCCGGCAGTGTGATGTCTCTGCTGACGCGAAGAGATCCACCAAAGCAACACCGTACCGCATCCAGATCTGGCTGATGACGGCTGTGTTCAGTCTCCATAATCCTGGGAGTTGCCCCGTCCTGGAGAGGATGTTGGCTGCTCTGTTCTCCACACTCAGGATGTGCACTGCCCTCAGTGAAGAGAGTCGAGGCCATGCCCATGTCAGCAACTCCTCCGACACCTGGAGGCACCGCTGGGACCTCGTGCCGCCTTGGTGATTGACATAGTACACTGCTGTGGTGCTGTCTGTTCTCACCAGAACATGTCGGTCTTGCAACACCGGCAGGAACCTCCGAAGAGCGAGATCGATGGCTCTCAGCTTGAGGATGTTTATGTGGTCCAGCGTCCAAGGGGGCTGCCACATGCCCCTCACCGACCGCCCTTCCCAGACAGCTCCCCAGCCTGTCAGGGATGCATCGGTTGAGACAACCTGTCTCCTGTGGGGAAGGCCCCCCAATGGGACACCTTGGAGGAGGAACTCTCTGTCCCTCCAAGGACGTAGAGCCTGGATGCAGGCCCGAGAC
>NC_137920.1:15800989-15833489 GCF_963457725.1 Sprattus sprattus
GTAGTTACATTCCTGCACTTTTTTATTTCTTATGTAAAGTAGTATTGTTACACTTGGTCTCTATTGCTCGTAGCTTAATTGTTCTCTACTTTGTACGTCGCATTGGATACAAGTATCTGATAAATGACAATGTGAAGGAAATGAAAACACAAACACACTCATACTCTAATATACACAGACACACACTATATGACACATACATCTCAGCAACTCTCTGATGATTACACACACAGTGGGCGTGTGTATGTGTGTGTGTGAGTGGGCGTGTGTGTGTGTGTGTGTGTGTGTGTGTGTGTGTGTGTGTGTGTGTGTGTAAGTGGGCGTGTGTGTGTGTGTGTGTGTGTGTGTGTGTGTGTGTGTGTAAGTGGGCGTGTGTTTGTGTGTGTGTGTGTGTGTGTGTGTGTGTGTGTGTGTGTGTGTGTGTATGTGTGTGTGTGTAAGTGGGCGTGTGTGTGTGTGTGTGTGTGTGTGTGTGTGTGTGTGTGTGTGTGTGTGTGTGTGTGTGTGTGTGTGTGTGTGTGTGTGTGTGTGTGTGTGAGTGTGTATGTGTGTGTGTGTGTGTGTGTGTGTGTAAGTGGGTGTGTTTAAATGCTGGAACAGACATCAGCAGACATAAGCAGCTCAGACACCATGGCATCAACACCTGGAACTATCACAGTCCTTACAACACTGCTTCTTCTGGCCAGAGGTAAGACACATACACACACACACACACAAGTATGGTTTATGTCTATGTGTGTCACACACACACATAAACACAGTCTAATTGCATGCCATTGTTTCCACACACTTAGATGAACTAATCTCTTAGAATTTTGTCCTGAAGTCATAGACCAGTCAAAGCACTTTGTAGAAAACAATTCATCCACACTCTCACAAACAGACTCACCCATGCAAACACACACAGACACACACACACACACATACACTCACAACAGGACGCTTTGCTGTGTGGCGATATTGTATTGTATTGAATATGGAGTTAGAATAGCAATTAATTCTGTGTCACAAATACATTGTATTTGTGGTGATTTCAAGTAAAGAATAAAAATGTATGGGTATGTGTGTGCGTGATTGTGTGTGTGGTTATGTGTGTGTGTGATTTTGTGTGTGTGTGATTTTGTGTAGGTGTTTGTGTGTGTGATTGTCTGACACGAAAAACTGTCCTACCTTCCTTGTCAATACCTGCATGACAGCCGATTCTCACTCCTTGAGTAGAAAGTCACACACACAGACACACCCCAAACTCCTTGATCAGGAAGTCAAAATCACTTGCTTCTGATAGAAGAGTAGTAACACACACACAGAGACACATTTTTGACTCTATGAACTGTGTCCAGATCAGTAGCATCTCAGTTTGTCTTGTAGACGATACGAGTCTGCCATACGACTCAGATGATTGGCCGATTCGAGTTGGGCATACGATTCAGATGATTAGCTGATACGAGTCGGCCATCTCTGCGATGGCACTGAACATTGGATGACAGTGGTTCAGGAGGCAGAGGAGGCGTTTAGTAATCAGGGGGTTGCTAATTCGATCTTGACTCCTCCTGTCAAAGTGTCTAAGCGTCCTTGAGCAACACACTGAGGGCCAGATCTACTAACAGAACAGAGCCCACTTCAGCGTCATTTCTCTACAACATGCGGGTTAACCGTATTTACAAACGCGGCGCACTTTGCAGATTCCACGCTGCTATGGATAGAGGCAAATTGCATTTCCTGTCTAATACATATGGATAAATGAGAGGGTATAAGGGAAAGTGGGGATTCAACGCAAAAAGATGGGAGGAATAAAGTGCGCCTAATTATGTATTCTGTGGTATTTACAAAAACTGCCTGACGAGAGCGCGTCTCTAATTTGCGTGCAAATTCTCCGCCTCATAAAAGCAGGTCTAGACCAGGTCTGTTCCATTAGTAACGAAACAATAGGTGTTTGGACAAGACATATCAGCTGCTAAATGAAAACTAGGTGCGTGAGACAAATTTGACACAATTCATTAAAAAAAAAATACGAATGGTTTTAGGTGAAAATATAACAGAAATGTAATTAGTTTAAATGTAATATTTGATATAAAATGGAATATAGACATATAATAATGCTGTAATGTGTCCATTTAAGTTCTCAATGATGTACCAAACCATACATAGCCTACCTTGAACAGAGGGTTCCGAGGTATTGATACCCCCTTCCACACCCTCCACCTGTTCAGAAACCAGGGTTTGTTGGACGACATCTTCTAAGATGATTAATGGTTCTGATTGTGGGTGGCCTGAGCCAGCCATCCTGGTCTGAGCTCGGTTGAATGTCAGTTTTTCTTTTGGATGTATACATTTGAAAAGTCTGGGTTCCCGTTGTAGTGTGGACAGGGAGAACGGAGGATTTCAGAAACGCTGACGTTCGGTTGCCATGGCACTGGGGGTAGCTTGCAGTGCAGGACCACCATAACCATGACAACAATTGTCATTTCAACCTTTGAGTGTGGACGGCAAACATTTGGAAAACAAGATGACAATGGTAGTGTGTGTGGGATAAAAAATATATGTTTCACATTTAATTAAGTAGGTTAGTATAGGATTCCATAGTATAACATACATTGAATTGGTAACTTAGTGTGGCCATGTATTCTGTCTGACCTGTTGGGTAAGGTTTGATGAGCTAAGATAGTTACTTAAGGCTTGGGGTAAGGGGATCCTATGTCAATAGTCTTATCTATAGTGGAGGACAAGGTGGCCACAGTGTAAGAGTACGAGGGAGGGGTTTTAGGTATAAGAGATGGGTTTGACCAGAGATGTGTGGGCATTGTTGCGGGACATTTCATGAACATGGATTGCTTGTAACAATGCTCCCGATATCGTTAATAAATCTGCAGTACCACTCCAGTTGTCTGTAAGTAATTTTGACCACATAAATGGTGTCAGAAGTGGGATACCTATCTCCGAGGAACAGCGAGGAAGACCAAAGGCTCAGGACCCGACACAGATGAAGGGAGATCTATTTCTGATCTTGGGAGAAGGCCGTCGATAGCAACAAAGACATGCTCCAGCGGCACCCAGCCTGGCCAGAGGAATTCCTCCTGTGACCTGGATACGGTATCACCATTGCTTGGTGGTCACAGACAACTGTGGTGAGTCCCTAATTTTACTTTAACAAATGCTAGTAAAATAGGGTTGTTGTGTGCACGGGTAATCCTACCAAGGGGTTTGGTAGACGAGGAAATCCTACCAAGGGGTTTGGTAGACGAGGAAATCCTACCTAGATAGAGGTAGAAGCGGAAGCCTGCTTGGGATATTAGCAGACGGTAATCCTGCCTAAGAGAGGTGGAAGATATGCATATATTTCCTGCCAAATAGACTGGTAGGAAATGTGGGGTATTTGATAAGGAATTTGTCACACTTTGTTTTGCTTTACTCTGATTTAGGCGTGAGGTAATTGGGAAACAAAATATCAATGGGACACTGCAAATATGGGGAATAATAAGAGTAAAACTATTAACACACCTAGAGAAGTAGAAAGACCAGATGTTTGAGGGACATGTATAAAAAATATGGACCTGAATGTGTAGATGAGAACTTACTAGGGAAGGGACATTTCCTTTAGAGGGAAAGAATGAAAAGTAAGTGTAGGAAAGTAAAAAGAAGGTAGGGCTATGATGGAAAGTGGAAGTGTATGGGAAATGGGAGAAGGAAGCAATGGATAGAGAAGAGAAAAGAAAGCAAGCTAGAGAGCAGAGGGAAAGAAAGGTTTTTACAGAAGAGAGAGGGGAAATGGCTGCCCACAGGACTACAGACATGACAGCAGAAATGTTTGTGCAGAAGAATGAACCAGAACCAACAGCCACACTCCCTGTTAAGACCCCAGCCACCTTTGCCTCAGTCACTTCAGCCTCAGGTATTCCCGAAATTATTTCAGACTCAGTTCCTCCAGCTGTCTGTGCCACAGCCACCCCCATAGCGTACACAACCAGCTGTTGCACAGGCCACTGTCCCCAGACCAACACAGTCTCACAGCAGGCGACTGGGAAAGAAGAAAAGGGGGGCAGGAGTGGATAGCAACCAGCATTGGCTGATTTGTTTACTGAACTGAGAACTTGTTATACAACCACTGAATATTGGACTAAAATGGCCATCTCAAGGTTTAAAACAAACAGCTAGAGAATTCTTGGGAAGAGTGGCACAGGCAGGGAATAGACATGGAGGAGGGACCACAAATGCAGCACAGGAGGAAGCATTGAGAAGACAATATTTCATCCTAGGAGGGAAAAAAAAGAGCTCATGGACTGTGTTAAGACTCATCTTGTTACTTGGAGTACTGCACCTCCCAATGAACTGTTACAATATGCTGAAAATTGTGAGAGGAGTAAAGACAAGAGTGACCAAAAGAAGCAAGATGTATTTCATGATGCAGCACTAGGTGTCTATCGAACAAGTGTGCAAAGTGGAGGAGGCAAGGGGGGAAGGGAAGGACAGGGAGTGAGAAGAGGACAACAGTCAGCCCTTGGGGCACTAGGACCTTTGCTGACACTTCTGATTTACTGATTGGATTGTCTGAATGCTGCAGCCCAGCCGAAACTCTCTCTCTATTTGAATGGACATATTTTTTTTCTTTTTTGATTGATGCAGGGAAAGGTATTAGTATGTTAGGAAAGAAGGATAGTGGGAAGTGTATGAAAAGTACCAGAATAGTGAAAGTTATGGAAGCATCAGGTCAGTGGACAGCAAAGTCAGTTTTTACTATAATATTACTACAATAGGAACACAATGCATTACAACACCAGTTCATCCTCAGCAGTGTTTGCCCTGAAAATTTACTGGGCCGAGACTTAATTTGTAAACTACAGCTTACTATTTCACTCACACATAATGGGGTTGGTTTAGAGGGGTCCCTTTTGTTTGTATTATCAGATAACTTGCCCAACTTGAAGTGGAGTTTTAAAGTCACCAGTCTTGGTCCAGGGAGATAAGGAACTTCCAGAGTGTTTGCAATGGGTGACAAATTCTTTCTCAGATATCACAAAATCCGGAAAAATGGTACCAAGTCAATTATATCGTTAAAGAATATTGACATAGCTGGCATTATTATTATGACCAAAAGCTACGCTGCAGCTGTAATAGACCTGAAACCTGGTCTGAAATATTTTGTTTGCAAACTCAATTTTTTCTCCCCATGTGCCTTTGGGAAAAAACAAAAGGGAAATGGTGTGATTGTGGACTTTGGGTTAAAGCATGTGTACATGCTGATAATTGGGTGTCCATTCACAAACCCCTGATTTGTTTTATTCATCCTCTCTGGAGGCATACTTTTTTCAAAAATGGAGCTCCTTTATTGTACAAAGACATATTTTTGTAAAGCCTGAACCTTCCTCTTTACAACAGCAAGAGACTTTAACTTTGTCTGCTGAGGAAAGAGCAACTCTGAGACATTATGTGCTTGGATATTAACTTAGACAGAGAGGGCACAGCCTCTCCAAGCATGTGCAAATAATTGTAAAACCTTGACTGACTAATTGACTTGGACTGACAACTCTGATAAAGTTTTTGTTTATTTAAGATAGGTGTTAGTATCAGCTCCAACAATGGGGTTGCCTAATTATGACCTGCCATTTCATTTGTTTGTGTGTGAGAAATTAGGTTAAATGCAGGGGGTGTTATGTCAACAATATGGGGGGCAGCATAGACATGTGGTATACTTATTTAAACAATTACAAGACTTTGCTAGAAGAATGTTGTCTTGTTTAAAAGCAGTTGCAGCGGCTGCCAGTGCAGTGTTAGGTAGTGCAGACATAATAGTGTTGCATTCACTCACTGTGAATGTTCCACATGAAGTACATTCATTGCTTTTACAAGAAGAAAAAAAACAGCACATCTTACACCGGCGCGTCTCTTAACTTATCAGCATGTGTTATTAACCCTTTCTCGTGTAACACTTACATGTTTCACAACACTTAATCCAGCTTCTCTGCTGCCGATAGCAGAGAAGGGTGATTTACCTAACATTTCTGAAACACCTGTCTCTAACCCTGATTTAATCTTGTTTGTTAATGGATCATCTATGAAACTGGAGTCCGGAGAAGGGGGGGAACAGGTGCTCTGTAGGGAATCCTTTTGAAATGATAAACTCACCCCTCACAGGAAGTTTTTCTGCTCAAGCAGCTGAAATGATAACCTTGGTGTGAGCATGGAATTTGGCAAAAGGCAAATCTGTAATATGTGATGAAACTAGTTTATTGGATAAGACCATTGAAAAAAAAAAGGGGATAAACTGCGGGCATGATAAAATATGAATGTGCTATGATGGCCACATGGTAACTTCATACATGTTATTAGCCCTGTTGCTTTGTGCACACTTTGATTTTCAGTGTGCAAAGGGGGGTAAAGGAGAAACATTTGAATATGGGGTTATGGTCACCCTATTTATGGGAGGTATGGGATTACAATAGGTATAATGCTATGTTTGTAGCAAACAAAATTTATTTTGCACCAGGATTCACTACAGTAGCAGCCATGTATTGTTACAATGAGAGTATAAGGAAGGGCATCACCCATCACCTGAAAAATCCATTTGAAAACATTATGATGGATTTCATCCAATTGAACAAATGCAGAAGATATGAATATTGTTTGGTCATAGTGGATATGTTTTCAAAATGGCCTGAATGTTATCCAGTCAAGCATGCAAATGCCATATCAGTGGCTAAGGCTTAAATGAGAGATGTTGTGCCTAGATGGGGAGTTCCAAAGAAACTAACCTCAGATAATGGAGCACATTTTGTCAACAAAATTATTAAAATGCTGTCTGAGAAATTGCAAATGGACTTCAGAACCCATTGTGCATAACATCCACACAGTGAAGGGGCTGTGGAGAGAAATAACTCAATGTTGAAAGCAAAATTGACTAAAATTACAGTGTCAATAGGGATGGATTGGGTGACTGCACTTCCTTTAGCTCTTCTCTACCTCAGAGGCCGTTCATTCAAGATCAACAGGACTCAGTCCTTTTGAAATTTTGACTGGACGTCTTCTGCCGGCTCCAGGGTTGACTAATCCACCTAACTTAGAGGATGTAGATATAAAAATGACTAGTTACATGCGAGGACTGATTGCTGCTCTGTCTTTTGTGTCTCAATAGGTGGCGTCGGCCCGTCCACAAAGTTTCCAAAGGACACACCCAGTTGAGCCAGGAGCCTGGGTTCTGATCAAAGATTTAGGGAAGGACGAATTGGAATCAAGAGCGGGGGCGAGGACCGTTTGAAGTACTGTTATCTACATCTACGGCTGTGAAGAGTGCTGAAAGAGACACTTGGGTACATCTGTCACACTGCAGAGGGGTGAAAAATCTGGAACAATACATCAACTGAATTGGATTGGTAATAAGAAAGGATTGGCAAACAATCTACAGGAGGCTAAAGAATACAGACGTCAGGATAGATTCATAAGTATCACTAGCACCACATCAAAGTATTTTTCTCAGTTTAGCTAGATACCCGTTACAAGTTTGTTGTTTTTTGTTTCATTTTATTTGGACAGTTACCTGAGGAGGGTCTAAAACGACCCAAGTCAGCTCTGCTGTCGAAGACTAGATTAGGATTTATTTTTGAGTTTTTGAATAACTGAGAAAACACAAGATGTTGGTTTTGGTTTTGTGGATGTGTGGAACGAATAAAGTCTGTGTTTTAGCCTTCCATGCCAAAACAAGATTAAACTGGAGTCTGGGAAACCCTTTAACTTTAGGAATGTTTACGACCTGATAAGAGAGGGGGTCACATTGTTACCTGAGACTAGACTTGTCTGATAGAAGGTAGTTAGTGATTCGTGGATGCATCTTTGCCTTACTCTATGTGGTGAAACATTTGGTATGATCAATGTATTTTGGAAACCTAACAGAAGTGATTATATGTTTCAGGGTAGTCCCATGCCAACTGAAATGTATGAAGATGTTTTTTCATTCAAAGAAGTCCCAAATAATGAGAGAGGAAATATGGTAGTAACAGAAGTGTACAATGAGTCTGACCCTATTTTGAAAAAACCTGGTTTAAATGATAGATAGGCAATTGGAATTTCATGTTGTTATTTTATTTTCCATGAGTAATTGTTATTTCTTTTATTTGTATGTATAATATGGAGTTACATTTCAATAATTAGATAACTTGGAGGAAGTAATTTGTAACCATGTTTTGCTATTATGTGTGTTTAAGGCTAGTAATCAAATGTAATGATGATACATATAGTTTCTCTAGGTGTGGTACTATAGTACCACAAGGGGGGAATGTGGGATAAAAAATATATGTTTCACATTTAATTAAGTAGGTTAGTATAGGATTCCATAGTATAACATACATTGAATTGGTAACTTAGTGTGGCCATGTATTCTGTCTGACCTGTTGGGTAAGGTTTGATGACAGTGGCGGCGCCAGAGATTTTTTTCTGGTGGTGCTATGGGGGTGCTCGGCGTTTTACTGAGGGTGCTATGAATTTAGGGTGATAGCATATGAGTCTCATTTTTCTCTACTACAACACCTCCCCACCATATCGTCACATCTATTTAGACGTTTGATCTCTAACGCGTCTTTGGGGTACATAAAAAGCGTCATTCAAATCGATCGTATTAATATTATCATTAGGCTACTTCTGACGGACGCGCACAAAGCTGCGTTCATCTCCGACGGTCAAAATGGATGCAGCATGTTATAGATAACGTAATCCCAAATACTTCACTTACTTCAGTGTGTGGATTAAAGTTTGCGCCAGATGACTACCAGGTCACCACTACCATACGACAAATTAAACTAAACATACCAAGTTCAATACACTTCTAACTAAAGACGGCAGATTAGAATATCAGATAGAATTAACTTAAAAAGGCAAAGAGTCAGAAATGCTTTCAAAAAGTGTAGGCTATATTATTTTAGGTCACAATCAATAAAAACATGAATGAGACCAAACAGTAGAAACCACAATAATAAGAGATCAAAAAGTGTATCAAAAAGTGCGCACAAAACTATGCTTAAAACATCCCTTAATTGTTTCCTAATCATTTCTGCCATTACATTGATGATCTCATTCTGCACGTCATGGTGCACATACTTTGCATTTGACGGGTTGTTATCTAACTTTTTCTGAACGGTTTTATCAAATTTTCCAATTACAGATAGCAACTCGCGGACATTACCCCTGTTTGCTGAATCCTCATGCTTAAGTCACCCAGGGTGCTAGCAGCATGGCTAGCAGCGCCCTCAGTAGAGGTGAAGGGTTGACTTGGACCAGGATGTTCCTCTTCTTCTACATCAGAATCAGAATCCAACACCTCTTGCATTTTTCTTCTTCTTGAACATCTTATTCAACTCGAGGAAATTTGCGGATCAAATACCGATCCATTTTCGTGATTTTGTGAACGCTTGACTTAGAATTGACCGATCGCGAGGATTACTGTTACTTAGCCTACTACTCATTGAACAATCACGTTCACGCGCAACGTGTCTGTGTCGTGCTACGTGAACAATCTGTTTATTTCAATCTGTTATTTTCTTTTGTGATTAAAATATTATTATCACACAATACATTTTATTAAGAACTCAGAATGAAATTAAATTACAATAATAGGCCTAAATAAACCATTATTTTCTTGGGGGTGCTATGGGGGTGCTATGGCCAATCTAGGGGGTGCTCTAGCACCCCCTAGCCCCCCCCTGGCGCCGCCACTGTTTGATGAGCTAAGATAGTTACTTAAGGCTTGGGGTAAGGGGATCCTATGTCAATAGTCTTATCTATAGTGGAGGACAAGGTGGCCACAGTGTAAGAGTACGAGGGAGGGGTTTTAGGTATAAGAGATGGGTTTGACCAGAGATGTGTGGGCATTGTTGCGGGACATTTCATGAACATGGATTGCTTGTAACAATGCTCCCGATATCGTTAATAAATCTGCAGTACCACTCCAGTTGTCTGTAAGTAATTTTGACCACATGTGGACGGAGATAATTTTTATTACAAGTATTTTCCCGGGTTACTGAGACAGGCCTTGCTGTAACCTTGTGAATTCTTATTAGTGTGCTTGCCAAAGGGAAGCACAGTATTGTTCTTCATCAGTTTTCTTTATTTATTCTCCCTGTTTTTCTTGCATCGAATCAGGCCTCACCCGTTCGAGGTAGAGACGCCGTTCAAACACCGAAACGTCCGGGCCGATCCGGTGCAACCTGCTATATCTTGTTGTGGCGGTACTCCTTGCCACTCCTTTTTTATTCCTCTTTTTCATCACCTTTTTTCCCCATAGACCTGCATGGCAGAACTCTGTGGGTTATGACATCATAATGGGGTCATTAAAACTAGCTTGCACCTGTGCGTCACTGACAACCTGTTTGAATGGTTTTCGACGGGACCATTAGCAGCATCATCTCGATTTACTGACATTTTCGGTATACAAACACATTATATCAATTGGTAACTGGTGTGTTGTATCCTGTTTATGTCTGATACTTTATAAACATTTATGTTTTACGTTACCTTATTACACTAGGCAGCAATATTGTGAAGTAGAGCTAGAAATGGCTTTGCTAGCTCCCATACTGTAGCTCACACCAGCAACTGCTCAATTTAAGACAAGAAAGGAGTTTGGTAAATTGGTCTATTGGTCTATTATAGGCGTTTTTTATATTTTTAATAAATAACCCATGAGAGATGATGGCTGTCACACACCCTTACACATAACCCCAAGTTTATGTACAGATTAAAAGCATGCATTAACACTTTTAAAAAACAAATCTCATTAGAATGTGCAATATAATACCAAAAACAGATAAATATTCTCATATAAAATCAAAACTCTTATTATGAAACTCCTGCTCTGATCTACAAAAGTGTTTTCTGTGGATTGTCCACTTCCTGGATATGGTACATGTACTATCCTACAGTAATACAGATCAGTGGTCTGTCATAATAAATGGCGTTGTTTGTTTTGGTTTGTCCACGCTGTTTCATGTGGCAATAAAATGACATCGGTAGCTTTTCACTGCCGCGAATTCAAGTCATAACATTCTAAAAACATTCCTGTAGTGGTATTGTTTATGTTTTGTTTAAAAAATGATAGTTTTACACATACATGGAATCAAAATGAAGCCTGAAGTGTACTCTGTTGAAATATTCAACAATTACTTCCTGATAATGCGTTGCCTTTTAAAACAAACGTGTCAGAGTGACGTCAGTCACATTTTCACGCATCGGTGCGTCAATTGAGTTCTAAGGGTTAACACGACCTTTGGAGGAATAATTACACCCCAAAAGAGATAATGTCACTTGAAGCCTATTTTAAGACACTAGACCCTTTCACAATAATTATACATACTCGTCTGGAACACTTACACATACATATGAGAAACACACATGCACATATATATACCTCTGTGTCATTTACACATACATATGAAATGCTTACATGCAAGTGAAACATTTATACGTATCTATATGAAACACTCATGCATACACATATTAAAATGCAGTATATACTTATTATATATATACGTACAGTGGTGGCCAAAATTATTAGAACACCTGACAGATCTGAGAATAATTACCTTTTTTTTGCCTCCAAAACATGATTTAATTTCATAATGTTCATGAAACATGCAGATGGCTGTTCTGAGCACAACAAATATCAGATGAAGTGAGTCCTACTGTTTTTATCCACTTTTAACTTTAATATGTGGTACGTCCACCTTTTGCAGCAATTACAGCAGCGCATCTCTCAGGCATAGAGTCAATATATTTCTTGAGAACTTCAACACTTATGTTATCCTATGCCTTCTGCAAGTCAAGCCAAAGGCTTTCCTTGGAATTTACAATAGATCTGTCGAGTTTATTTTCCAACTTGCCCCGAATTGGCTTGAAGGGTTTGAAGTCCGGACTTTGAGAGGGCCGGCCCATCATTTTCGATGTTCCAGCAGATTCCTTGTTGGCGGTAGATCCGGCAATAGTTAAAATAATGTTTAGGGTCATTGTCCTCTTGGAAAATAAATCCAGGCCCAATAAGACATCTCCAAAAAGGAACTCTGTGCCTCACCAGAATATTGTGGTATACTTTTGTATCCATGATGCCATCAATTTAGCCAAAGTCACCTGTTCCTGAGGCTTAAATTGCAGCCCACACTATAATACTACCCCCTCCTTGTTTAACTGTTGGCAAGAGACACTCATTTTTATATCTCTCCCCCTCACTTCGTGGAACATACACGCTTTGCTTGTTGCCAAACTATTCAAACCTGGACTCATCAGTACACAACACTTAAACCAATCTTTCTTTGTCCATTTCTTGTGTTCTTTTGCAAATTTCAGACATTACACTTAATTCTTCTCTTTCAGTAATGTTTCTTTGCTGCTATTCTGCCAAAAAAAGTCCTTCTTCTCCCTGTTTCCGACGGACAGTTCTTGAAGACACTGTTGCACCATTAGTCATTGTGATGTTGATCTCGTCACACTGTTCTTGTAAAGTCTTTCTTCGGTCCTGAAGACTGAGAATTTTGAGATGCTTCACTTGTGAGTCTGAGAGTTTCTTTTTGAAACCTCTCCCCTTTCGGTTCTGGTGCCATGGTGGTCTTAAGTGTACTTTACAGTGCTTGGACTGCAGCTCAAGTCCTTGGCTATGCGGCAGTAACTCCAGCCAGCATAAAAAAAAAACTTTATTCGAACCCGTTGCTCACCTGTTAGCTCTTTCTTCACCTTAGGCATGTTCAAAGAGCAACATGTGCTTCAAGACTGCTTCTAGAGGCTTTGGATCTATACCTTTTGGTGGTGTGGCCTCAGTGACAAAACCCTGATGTTACCAATCACTTAATGAGCAGGATAGGCCTTATACATTCAAAAGAATCGCAGAGCTGTGTCCTAAGACTCTTGCATCACAATCAATTTAACCACAATAACACCTGACAATGATTACAAAAGTAATTTGGCTTCTTCTGTGCAGGAACATGATTGTGTGACATTGACAGCGAAATAGGCCTAGCTTGTTTTTGTACGGAAATTGACCTAAATCTCATTATGATGGCTCTATTTTATGGTTTATAGAGCATAATGATGACTTTGTAGATATTTCATTAGTTTTTAGGGTATTTTAATGGCCAATTCAACAAAAACAACTGAAAACTCTTAAATATGCCTAGTGTTCTAATCATTTTGGCCACCACTGTATATACTGTATATTGTTGAACACAGTTTTGTTCAGTTATATGTATGTATGCTCTCACATGAGGATGTGCAAGCGTTTCACATGTATTCATACAAGTAATTTCAGTAGTAACCGTAGTTTCAGTAGTAACCGTGAGAGCGTTTCAATAGTGAATGTAAGAGCGTTTCAGTAGTATGTATGCATGAAAATTCAAAGTCAAGGTCGTCAGTTACACCGGAAGAAAGAAGCAAAGAGTGCAGGATTTGAACAGCAGTAATCGCCAATCTAAGCCAACGGTGAATAGTATGGCAGCAAGTTAGAGCATTGACATTTTCAGTGTTTTCAATATCGATGTACTCACGTCATGTACTCACTGTACTCCTCTCTGCTGAGTCCACCGTAGGGATACTGAATAGATGCTTTATATTTGTATTTCATCCTATGGAAATGGAGGGTTGATCAGAGTGCTCTACTCCTCAGATCAGAAGGAAGCTGCAGCAGGAGGGGCTGCCGGAGGACTCCAAACTGAGCTGGATAAAGAAGCCCGATGGACAGATCTTTCACAAGAAGAATGAGAAGAAGGAGACAATAGAGAGGAGGAGGAAAAGGACGAGCAAAGATGAGTTTTAAAGCTCATTAAATCTCAGAGAGCAGGAGAGTGAGAAAGATGAGAGAGGAGAGGAGAAACTATACATTGAAATAAGATTTAATTCTTGTGTGGCCTTAATCAGATTAATGTTGGTTTTGCATGGATCAGCATGTTTTACTGTAGGCAGAGTTATTAGGTGACAATTAGGATGGGTAGAATCAGATTTGCTGTGTGGGGAATGGGCAAAGCAGCAAGGAGAGAGATGGAGGAAGAGAGAGAGGGGAACAGATGGGGGGAGATAAGGAGAGAGAGAGAGAGATGGAGGAAGAGAGAGAGGGGGAGAGATGGGGGGGAGATAAGGAGAGAGAGTGATGGAGGAAGAGAGAAAGGGGGAGAGATGGGGGGAGATAAGGAGAGAGAGAGATGGAGGAAGAGAGAGAGGGGGATAAATGGGGGGAGATAAGGAGAGAGAGAGAGATGGAGGAAGAGAGAGATGGGGACAGATGGGGGGAGATAAGGAGAGAGAGAGAGATGGAGGAAGAGAGAGAGGGGGACAGATGGGGGGAGATAAGGAGAAAGAGAGATGGAGGAAGAGAGAGGGGGACAGATGGGGGAGATAAGGAGAAAGAGAGATGGTGAAAGAGAGAGTGGAGGAGAGAAGGGGAGAGAGATAAGGAGAAATTAAGAAAGAAAAACTGCTGATGGTCGAGACCTAATATCTGCCTGTTGTGATTTTTATATGTATCATTTGTACTCATTATATTGTATGCACAAAGAATGCTTTGGATTTGCTGTGAGGAGGCCAAAATCTTAAAGGGCAATTTGCAGTGGAAAACAGTGGTGAGTGCCAGAAGATGAAGTGTAGACATGACAATCACTTTTAAACTCATAAAATGACAAACAAAATATGTGAAATACATTTTTAAACATGTGCTTAGAGTGCTAAGATTTAATGCAATACATTGACCACTGTACACCCATATGCTCTTTTTTGTATGTGTGAATTAAACAGTATCACTTGTTTAAGTTTGTAATTCAATTGTTTATATTTAGATATAAAAAAGGTCTGTTGTGGATAATGTTTTGTGTTCTTGATTTACTCTCCTCAGGTTTGCACACACACACACACATACAACACACACACACACACACACACACACACACACACACACACACACACACACACACACACACACACTCACACACACACGCACACAAACACACACACACACACACACACACACACACACACACAACCACATCCACGCGCACACACACACACACACACACACACACACACACACACACACACACACACACAGACACACATATAATAAACACACACACACACACACACACACACATAAACACAAACACACACCTAAACATCAATATCAAACAGCAATGAAGTTAATTTATATTTAAGAACTTATAACAGTTGTGAGATCTAGATGCAAGGCTAAAAGCCAAAGGCTACAAATTATCAAAAGGGTGTTTTACAAGCGTCATTACAGTAACTGTCACAATTTTTATTTTTTTATTTTTAGACACAGTGTTGAGTGTTGAATTAGTTGAAACAGTTTATTTGTATGTTTCAAATTTCAATAAACATACTTTAATGTGTTTATATGTTCCAATTCTGGTGATATTTAAAAATATATACTTTAGTATAGTATATACTGAAGTATATACAGTATATAGAGTATATAGTCGAGTATATACTAAAAGACAACATCTAGTGTAGTCAGTTCAACTTCAACAAAGAACATGGTAACAGGACAAACAGTGGAAAAGGTTAACCAAAATGACAAGACACACACACAAATGCAATCAAATCAGTCGTCAAGGAAGCAACATTCGGTAAAAATATATAAAGATAGTTTTGCACGAAGCTAAACCACTGACAGCAGGGGTCATTTTGCATACAAGAGAGGACCCAGAAACAAGAGAGCGGTCTGGAGACTGGGGACTGCACTCACTTGTGTGGTGTCAAGTTGCCCATACTGCTTTGATACAGAACTTGACAGAGAGATGGATTAGCTCACAGAATCTCACTGATTTTTAATGGTCATTGCTAAGCTAATGCATTCTGCCTATGAAGTAAGAAGATGGAGCAGCTCAATCTTTGCTTGGAAAGAGTGCTCAGTCCTGGGGTGCAGACCCCAGCATGTAACAGCACACAGCACGGCTTCTACCAGACACTATTTACATTATTTATTCAAATTGAAAACAGTAGGGAAATAGCCAAAGAGGAAGATCACAAAAGGAATATTAGCAAGGAAATGTGGACAAGGAAAACCACACTGTACCAAAACACAAAAAGTGTTTACCACAATTTCCTAGGCAAAAACCCGCCAACAAATAGTTTTTTCTTTTTACCAATAAAGTTTAATTTGTATGGGAGAGATTACTGTATGTAAACTGTATTTCAAGTGAATCATTTAATCTGTGGCAAACTCCAATGTATGTGTAACATCCAGTATTTACATCTCGTTTCTCAACACATTTGTTTGTGTGTTGAATGGGGGAAATTTGCATCTGTATCTGAGTGATCTGCAAGTCATCTGAGAGATATGCACGTCGGTGCAGCATAAATGCCCCTACTGCAACACACCCCTCATTTGCATGGACCTTTAAGCCACCCCCACAGCCAGCCGTCACCTAGGCATTTGGGACACGGCCCCTCTCTTTCTGCAATACATACAGTTAGGTCACTGATGCCATTTTGCACCTATGAGCTGCCAGTAGCTGACATTAGTGTCCAACATTGCTTCCTTATATGTGTTTTTATGGACATATGGACCTCGAAGATGGCTAATCATCTGTCGAATAGGAAAACTAATGTCTTTCAACTTACATGTAAGTAGTTATGATTGAATTATTGATACATGCAACAGAGCAAGTATTGAAAGTAAATACAAATTGAAAGTTTAAATCATCCTGTCATTATGTTTTAAAGTACATAGAAAACACACTTGCTTGGGCAAATAAGGTGACATTGTTGATGAGTAGTGTCAAAAGACATAAATTATAAGAATTGCTTAGCTGTAATGCTAAGTGATATTACAGGAAAATATATATATATAATTAAATATTGAGAGACATTTACCTGGCTACATTCCAAAAGTAAGAAGTGACAGGCAGCACCTTAATTACATTGTAATACATGTACGTTGGCAATAAATGAAGGCAACAGTAATATGAGCATGATGTTGTCATTTCTCTTTTCACCAGGGATCTTTAATGCAGTCCTTGCAATGGGTGGTGGCAGCTTTGCAACTGGTGAGGGTAAGTACAATGGTGTATTTGTTAGGAAAACTTTGATAGCTCTTTACAGATTATTGCTAGGTTTTTGTTTTGGAAAAAAAAGAAACACAATTTTTATACACGAATATTACATTTCTGAAAGAAATGCCAGTGCATGAAAGGAAGAAGATACTGAAAGAATGAGAATGAAAGGGGAAAATACTGAAAGAATGAGAGAAAATGGATTGAAGCAGAGAGATGTGAGAAAGAGGAGTTGGAGAAAAACAAGTGGGTGGTGGTTCTACAGAGAGAGGGAATGAGTGAAAATAGGAAAGAGAATGGACTGGAGGAAGGAGATGGTAGAATGATCGATGGATGAAGTGGAATATATAGGCATGGCAAGGGGGAAGTAAAGGAAATGGAAGGAAAGATAGAGGACTGTAAAGTCAAAGTAGGCTAACAAAAATGTTAAATAAAGAGTAGGAATCGCTGGACAGAGTAATTGAAAGAAGAAAGAAAGACAAGAGTAGATATGGATAATGAGATAAAGACAGAGTGAAGAGGGAAAAGAGTAGACTAAGAGGGTTAGATAGAAAAATGAACAGATGAAAAATAAATCTGCATCCTGATATTCTGTTCTGTGTCGCTGGCTGAATCATCTGCAATAAACTCTGAATCACAACGTGGAGTTTGCTGCGTTCCGTGACAGTCATACCCTCAAATTTACATTAATGTGATTGGCTAAAATTGTAAGACACATCTAATAGGCTACATAGAATGCCCTTTTGAAAAAACTGCGATGAGCGGTTTGTAAATGCACGTTTGTTAGTCTGTAAATAAATGTAATAACATTTGTGAATAACATGACATTCATATGTGAATCAGGAAATTTCCTTTTTGAATCCTGTGACTTTTACTTTTATTTGTATCACGTGACATACATTTTTGGATATTGAAACTATTCTAACTCCATACAGACAGCCCCACCACTATGTCATATGCCAATTAAAGTTGGTGACTAAATTTGGCCTGACTTCAGCAATTATAGGATGCTTAATGGTCTTATCTACACTAAAGACAAATTAAAAAACAGATATGTTAAGAGCACTGGAAAATCCTACTTAAAAGTGAGGTTTTTGATTCTGGTGAAAGCTTGTTGCTGTTTGAATGCTCACATAGGGTATTTGTGAGCACCTCACCTTCAGTATATGCCTATGATAGATGCAACATATATATTTTTTATGAATCAGTTATTTTTGATTTACACAAGAAACTATTATGTATATATTTATTTCTAGGTACTAACCAAATCAGGGTGGTCAATGGGGACAGCAGCTGCTCTGGAAGAGTTGAGATCTACCATAATGGTGAATGGGGAACCGTTTGTGATGATTGGTGGGATCTCAGTGATGCTGACGTGGTGTGCAGGCAGCTGGGGTGTGGAAAAGCAGTCTGTGCCCCTCAAACCGCCTACTTTGGTCAGGGAAGTGGGAGGATCTGGCTGGATGATGTTGGATGCACTGGTACCGAGAGCTCTATCACACAGTGCTCACACAGAGGATTTGGAATTCACAATTGTGTTGCCAGCGAAGATGCCGGTGTAGTTTGTTCAGGTATGGCACGTACCCTGTTTACTGTATACACAAACATTGTAAGCCTTACTTTGTGATGCATTGTTAATATGACCATTGAAAACAGTTGAACCCCACTTCACAGTATTTTTTTCAATATAGCCTAGCCATTATTCAGAGTAGGTGGACATGGTTGTGTAAGATATCATGTATGATGGTCACATTTGCATTTCTTCAATTTGCAGTTGCACAGGTTGGAGTATCAAGCTGCTCAGGGCCGTGCGCAGACATTTGGGGGGGGGGGGGGTGTTCAAGCTAAAATAGGGCGTCTGTCTCACAGACAGTTATTTATGGAAACTAACCTACAGGAACCTACAAGTAACCTACAGGAATATCCAGAATTAATACATTTACTATAATATGCATTTCCTGAAGGACATACCAGTGCATGCAATGCAAACGTCAAGAATTTGAAATAAATCCTAGAAAAAAGGAAATCAGATGGAAGGGAGGATAGAGGACTGTAAAGTCAAAGAAGGCTGTTACAAAAGTTGAAAAAAGAGTAGGAAGTGATGGATTTATTGAAAGAAGAAAGGATAGAAGAGGGAACAGGAGTGGCTATGGATGATGAGATAAAGAGACAGTGAGGAAAGAAAACATTGAAAGAAGAAGAGAAAAATGGAGTGAAGCAGGGAAATGGAGTGAGAAAGTAGACTACGAGGGATAGAGAGAAAGATGGAGAGAAAAAAAAGTACAGTATGGAAGGTGTCTCTTAATATTCCTAGTTATACAGTTGAATCAAGAGGGACAGAGAGAAAAGGTGCCTTGGAATTGGCGCAGGCATCAGTGAAGCACAGGTGCAAGCCAGTTTAATCTTTATCTCATTATCCATAACCAGTCCTGTTCACTCTTCTTTCCCTTCTTCTTTCAATTACTCTGTCCATCAATGTCTACTCTTTTTTCAACTTTTTTGTCAAGGAATAACAATAGAGGGCATTTCATGCACTGTTATAATAAGATTAAGAAGCCAGCAGATAACAGTACAGGGCATTCCATGCACTGTAATAAGAAGCCTATGAATAGCAATACAGGCCATGTCATGCACTACAACTTCTTCAACCACAGCTATAACTTTGTCTACAGGGACGACCAGCTCAGCTTCTTCAACCACAATGACACCTGAACTCACAACTCATACAAACCAAGGTAGGACAAGTCTTTTATGAGTTTGAACTTTGAAATTAACTAAAACCTTCATGTTAAGGCATTTGGCGATATCAATACTGTTAATAATGAATAGGCATGCCAACATTTGAGAAATGAAGGGGGGTTTATTTGTGTCTGTGTTTATTTATGTACTAGTGCAGTGCCCGTAGGAATTATGCATTATGTAGTGTTAGCAGACGTAGGTGTAGCTGTTGGGTATTGTAATAGCAAGACATTATTTGCACTCCACATAGGTACAGGTTACACTGATGTATTATTGTGATGCATGTTTCCTTTTTATTAAGAAATGTTTTAATGTTAGCCTTTTTGGAGATATACCAACAAATAAAGTTTGAGATTATGTAGTGGATGCAGTTGAATATAGATGTCAACGTTGCTGTCTAAACTATAAACTAAATGTCATATGTCACTAAATGCTTTAAGAATGTGTACAACTTGTACTGTACTTGTACAACTTGTACTGTACTATCAGCTTTGAGCATTGTGTATCTTGGTTTTTCATCTTAAACGCATTGGCACGTTTATGAGAACTGTTTAGACGCATTTTAAAAGTTTCACCGTTTTACTAATCGTCGTTTATTTTCCCTTGCTGTCTCGTAGATAGATTAAGCATATGTCCGTTGACGGGGTGCGGTTGGACTTTGATCAACGATGTCATATTATTTTCAAAGTCTGTATTGAATTATCAGAATAATACGGGGCACTTTTTAAATATCATTATTTTGAGATCCGGGGCTAGAATCTCTGAGAACACTTTAATGTAAGACCCTTGGTAACCAATAACAGTTTACCATTCATTATACTCTGAAAGGTGCGTGATGTAGCTTGTTTGATTGTGACGTCATTTCGGTGCACATTCGGTAGCGGGACTTGCTACGGGAAACGATAACCCATAGTGCCTACGGGAAACGGTAAAATACAAATATCTCGCAAACTATGATTTCAAAAATCTTCAAAATCAAGGATGCACAGGTTCATGACTTGCGTAAGCTACATGCGAAATCTCATAACTAACGTAACTACCGTCAGGGAGATACGCCCTAGACGGACACACACACACAGAGATTCCTGGATTTATAGATAGATGTGTGTGTTAACTGCAGCCTGCTCCATATGATTTATATGAGAAACTATTATGTTTTTATTTATTTCTAGGTGGTGCACAAATCAGGGTGGTCAATGGGGACAGCAGCTGCTCTGGAAGAGTTGAGATCTACCATAATGGTGAATGGGGAACCGTTTGTGATGATTCCTGGGATCTCAGTGATGCTGAAGTGGTGTGCAGGCAGCTGGGGTGTGGAAAAGGAGTCTGTGCCCCTCCAAAAGCTTCCTTTGGTCAGGGAAGTGGGAAGATCTGGCTGGATGATGTCCAGTGCACTGGTGCTGAGAGCTCTATCACACAGTGCGCACACAGAGGATTCGGAAATCATAATTGTTTTCACTCTGAAGATGCAGGTGTAGTTTGTTCAGGTATGGCACGTACACTGTTTACTGTATACACAAACATAGTTTAACCCTACTTTGTGATGCATTGGTAATATGACAGGTGAAAACAGTTGAGCCCCACTTCACAGTATTGTCAATATAGCCATTGATCAGATTAAGTGGATATGATTGTGTAAGATAACATGTATGATGGTCACATTTGCATTTCTTCAATTTGCAGTTGCACAGGCTGGAGTATCAAACTGCTCACGACCGTGCGCAGACATTTTTGGGGGGGCGGTGCTCAAACTTAAAAATAGGGCGTCTCTCTCACAGACAGATATTTATGAAAAAGTAAATAACCTACAGGAGCACGCCAAATAAATACATATACAAGACTATAGATTTCCTGAAGGACATAAGATGAAAGGAAGAAAAGAGGACTTTAAAGTCAAGGCTGGCACAAAAGTTGAAAAGATAGTAGGAATTCATGGACAGAGTAATTGAAAGAGAAAGGAGAGAAGAGTGAACAGGAATGGCTATGGATAATGAGATCAAGATAGAGTGAAGAGGGAAAACATTAAAAGAAGAAGAGAAAAATGGAGTGAAGCAGAGAGTTGGAGTGAGAAAGTTCGAGGGATAGAGAGAAAGATGGACAGAAAAAAAATAAAGTATGGAGGGTGTCTCTTAATATTCTTAGTTATGAAGTTGAATTGAGAGGGACAGAGCGAGTAGGTGCCTTGGAATTGGCGCAGGCGTCGGTGAAGCACAGGTGCAAGCCAGTTTAATATTTATCTCATTATCCATAACCACTCCTGTTCACTCTTCTTTCAATTACTCTGTCAATCAATTCCTACTCTTTTTTCAACTTTTTTGTCTAGGAATAACAAAACAGGGCATTTCATGCACTGTAATAATAAGTATAAGAAGCCACCGGATAACAATACAGGCCATTTCATGCACTACAACTTTTTCATCCACAGCTATAGCTTTGTCTACAAGGACGACCACTACAACTACTTCAACCACAGCTATAACTTTGTCTACAGGGACGACCACTACAACTTCTTCAACCACAGCTATAACTTTGTCTACAGGGACGACCACTACAACTTCTCCAACCACGATGACACCTGAACTCACAACTCATACAAGCCAAGGTAAGACAAGTATTTTATGAGTTTGAACTTTAAAATAAACTAAAACGTTAATGTTTAGGCGTTTGGTCATGTCAATACTGTTAATAATGAATAGGCTTGCCAAAATTTGAGAAATGAAGGGGATGTATTTGTGTCTTTGTTTATTTATGTATATGTGCTAATCTACTGTGTGTGTGTGTGTGTGTGTGTGTGTGTGTGTGTGTGTGTGTGTGTGTGTGTGTGTGTGTGTGTGTGTGTGTCTGTGTGTGTGTGTGTCTGTGTGTGTGTGTGTTTATGTATTTATATGTATGTGTGTCATTGTGACAGTGAGGAGGAAGCAGATTGTGACAGTACAGTTCCAAATTAACTGCAGCCTGCTTCATAGCGATGCTGAATTTCAGGAGAACCTCAAGGATCAGGTGACCCACTGCACAGACTCAACCATCAGCTCACACAAACACTCAAGGACAGAGACACCATTAACATACAAAACCTATGCAAAAAACCTAACACAGTGCATTACATGCACCATTTTATTTGAGGGTTTATTTTGTAGTAATGTAAAGCTGTTTATGCGTGATATGTACTCAGCACATGCTGTACTCTCTGCTGAGTCAACCGTAGGGATACTGTATAGATGCTTTACATTGAATTGTATCTTATGGAAATGGAGGACTAATTAGAGTGCTCTACTCCTCAGATCAGAAGGAAACTGCAGGAGGAGGGCCTGCCGCTGAACCCCAAACTGTGCTTGAGAAAGCTGCCTGATGGACGGAAGAATAATGAGAAGAAGGAGAAAAAAGAGAGGAGGAGGAAGAGGAAGAGCAAAGATGAGTTTTAAAGCCCAATAAATCTCAGAGAGCAGGAGAGTGAGAAAGATGAGAGAGGAGAGGAGAAACTATATATTGAAATAAGACTTAATTCTTGTGTGGCCTTAATCAGATTCATGTTGGTTTTGCATGGATCAGCATGTTTTACTGTAGGCAGAGTTATTAGGTGACAATTAGGATGGGTAGAATGAGATTTGCTGTGCGGGGAATGGGCAAAGCAGCAAGAAGAGAGATGGAGTAAGAGAGAGAGGGGGATAGATGGGGCGGAGATAAGGAGAAAGAGAGATGGTGAAAGAAAGGGGGGGAGAGATGGGGGAGAGAGATAAGGAGAAATTAAGAAAGAAAAACTGCTGATGGTCGAGACCTAATATCTGCCTGTTGTGATTTTTATTTGTATCATTTGTACTCATTATATTGTATGCACTACGAATGCTTTGGATTTGCTGTGAGGAGGCCAACATCTTAAAGGGCAATTTGCAGTGGAAAACAGTGGTGAGTGCCAGAAGATGAAGTGTAGACATGACAATCACTTTTAAACTCATAAAATGACAAACAAAATATGTGAAATACATTTTTAAACATGTGCTTAGAGTGCTAAGATGCAATACATTGACCACTGTACACCCATATGCTCTTTTTTGTATGTGTGAATTAAACAGTATCACTTGTTTAAGTTTGTAATTCAATTGTTTATATTTAGATATAAAAAAGGTCTGTTGTGGATAATGTATTGTGTACTTGATTTACTCTCCTCAGGTTTGCACACACACACACACACACACACACATACACACACACACACACACACACACTCACACAAACACACACACACACTCACACACACGCACACAAACACACACACATACACACAAACACACACACACACACACACACACACACACACACACACACACACACACACATATAATAAACACACACACACACACATAAACACAAACACACACCTAAACATCAATATCAAACAGCAATGAAGTTAATTTATATTTAAGAACTTATAAGAGTTGTGAGATCTAGATGCAAGGCTAAAAGCCAAAGGCTACGAATTATCAAAAGGGTGTTTTACAAGCTTCATTACAGTAACTGTCACAATTTTTAATTTTTAATTTTTAGACACAGTGTTGAGTGTTGAATTAGTTGAAACAGTTTATTTGTATGTTTCAAATTTCAATAAACATACTTCAATGTGTTTATATGTTCCAATTCTGGTGATATTTAAAAATATATACTTTAGTATAGTATATACTGAAGTATATACAGTATATAGTCGAGTATATACTAAAAGACAACATCTAGTGTAGTCAGTTCAACTTGCAACAAAGAACATGGTAACAGGACAAACAGTGGAAAAGATTAACCAAAATGACAAAAAGACACACACACAAATGCAATCAAATCAGTCGTCAAGGAAGCAACATTCGGTAAAAATATATAAAGATAGTTTTGCACGCAGCTTAACCACTGGCAGCAGGGGACATTTTGCATACAGGAGAGGACCCAGAAACACGAAAGCGGTCACAAAAGAATTGTTGAATATACTGTATGTAGCCTGTAAAAGGAGACTGGGGACTGAACTCACTTGTGTGATGTCAAGTTGCCCATACTGCTTTGATACAGAACTTGACAGAGAGATGGATTAGCTCACAGAATCTCACTGATTTTTAATGGTCATTGCTAAGCTAATGCATTCTGCCTATGAAGTAAGAAGATGGAGCAGCTCAATCTTTGCTTGGAAAGAGTGCTCAGTCCTGGGGTGCAGACCCAAGCATGTAACAGCACACAACACGGCTTCTAGCAGACACTATTTACACTATTTATAGAAATTGAAAAAAGTAGGGAAATAGCCAAAGAGGAAGATCACAAAAGGAATATTAGCAAGGAAATGTGGACAAGGAAAACCACACTGTACCAAAACACAAAAGGTGTTTACCACAATTTCCTAGGCAAAAACCCGCCAACAAATATTTTTTTCTTTTTACCAATAAAGTTTAATTTGTACTCAGTCCCGGTAACTGAGTCCCGAGGTCCGCCATCTTGTTTCGATATTTTTGATTACTCCCGCCCCTATGAGCTACGTTGACTTCCAAATCACACACACGCCAAACTGATTAGCTCTCAGCAGGCAGCAAGTCGCCTTCATTTGCATAGAGTTAAAAAATCTCCAACTTTCAGCAGGCAGCAGAGCCGACTTTTTCCTCAGCAGGCAACAGCAGGTGACAAGTCGCTTCCATTCTGTCCCAATGAGAGCGACACGATGTCGCGCCCTGTGGACACCCACCGTAACTCTGGCAAAACAACGTTAGAGTGCGGAACAGAGATACTGTATACCGCTCAAAGCCGTACAAGAAAGTCACGCTAGACCTTGAGTTGTAGGCACGGAACTCTGGTTACTCTAGTCCTGGAGCATGAAACTTGCTGATGCTAGTGAACAAAGAGCTTGCTGGGATGGAAGCCAGCATCAAGGAAATCCAGCGGATAAACACAGTTGCGGAGCTGGTCCTCTCAGTGGGTAGCTGGGAGATGTGAATGCAGTGCAGCTGGGACGGTGAATAAAACTGATGACATGCAGTGGTGAGTGAGAGTGAGCGTGCTGAAGGGGGCGTGGCCAGAGCAGAGCTGATCGGAAACGTGACACACCGACACATATACAAACACACAGGCACACAAACACACACACCCACACAGACACACATACACACACAAACACACAAACATATAACCACTCCTGCTTATTTTTTTTACAATATACTTTAATATAATATATACTGCAGTATACTAAAAGACAACATCTAGAGTAATCAGTTCAACTTCAACAAAGACCATGGTAACAGGACAAACGGTAGAGAAGATTAACCAAAATGACGCGACACACACACAACTGCAATCAAATCAGTTGTCAAGGAAGCAACGCTTTGCATGCAGCTAAACCACTGACAGCAGGCGACATTCTGTATACAAGAGAGCACCCAGAAACAAAAAGGCGGTCACAAAGGAATTGTTGATATTTAAGCTCAACAGCCAATCAAACGATGACTGACCAGTCAGGTGGGGGCTATGTAGCCTGTTAAAGGTGACTAGGTAGGGGCTATGTAGCCTGTTAAGGGAGACTGGGAACGATTGGCCAGTTAGGTTGGGGCTATGTAGCCTGTAAAGGGTGACTAGTTGGGGGTTAAGTAGCCTGTTAAGGGTGACTGGGGACGATTGGCCAGTTAGGTGGGGGCTATGTAGCCTGTAAAAGGTGACTAGTTGGGGGTTAAGTAGCCTGTTAAGGGAGACTGGGGAACACTGGCCAGTTAGGTGGGGGCTATGTAAAATAATAAATAATTAAGACCTTTGTCAGGTTTTAAATGGCACACACGACACCCTGGAACACACACGTACATAGAGGCGACACAGGACACACACACACACATACACACACACACACACATGCAGGCCTGAGGTCGCGGTGAATTTATTTTCTGCTCTTTCCCATCCTGAACCGTCCTTCCTCAAGGACCCCCCAGGAGCAGTGGGCAGCTTGTAGCGCCCGGGGACCCGGTAGAGTGAACTGTCCATGTTTGGTCAGGGATGGACATGTGTTCTGTTATTTTGCATGTTTTTTTTTCTGTTGGGGTTCTTAGTGGAGGAAACCCCTTGTGAACACGTGAACATGCAAACTCCACACAGAAAGGCACGGTAGATAGCCCACTTGAGCACTGAAGGTCTGGGGAGGACCTGCCCCCCAGAGCCAACAGCGCCCAATGCGGGAATCCAACCAATTACCTTCTTGCTGTGAGGGGCAGTGAAGGGGCCACCGTGCCAAGGTGGAGCGGCTTCATCTTGGCTTGGAAAGAGTGCTCAGTCCTGGGGTGCAGCCCCCAGTACGTAACGGCAAACAGCACGGCTTCTAGCAGACACTGTTTACACTATTTATAGAAAAATGGAAAACAGTAGGGAAAGAGTGTAAGAGGAAGATCCCAAAATACATTAAAATGGAAATATGGTCCAGGAAAACCACACTGTACCAAAACACAAAACATGTTTACCAAACTTTCCTACCCACACACAGAGGCATGACGACAAACATATCAAAGTATTCTTTTCTTTTTACCAAGAAAAAAAAAAATGTTACATTTTTATGGGAGAGATTTAAGCTGTACTTCAAGTGAGGCATTTCATCAGTGGATGTATAGCTTCCAGTATTTACATCTCATTTCTCAACTCATTTGTTTGTGGTGTTAATGGAGGAAATTTGCGTCTGTATCTGAGTGATCTGCACATAAAGGCTCTTTCTGCAACATAACCCCAAATTAACATGGACCTGTTCGTCACCTCCGCAGCCAACCGTCAGCTAGGCATCTGTGACCCATCCCCTCTCTCCCAGCACTCCATACAGTTGGGTCACTGATGCCATTACGCAACTGTGAGCTGGCTACAGCTGACATTAGTGTTCAAAATTGCTTCCTTATATGTGTTTTTATGGACATGAAGATGGTTATTCATGTGTCGAATAGGAAAACTAATGTCTTTCAACTTACATGTAAGTAGTAATGATTGAATGATTGATGAATGCAATTGAGAAAGTATTGAAAGTAAAAAAATGTTTTTGATGAGACTTAAAATCATCCTGTCATTATGCTATTATAAAAGAAAAGGGTTCAATGTTTCCGTGGTTGTTCTTTTTATGTCTCTAAGACGAAAACTCGCGGAGCTTTACATTTTTTTTGACAAAAAAATAAAAATATCCCGTACGAGGGATATAGACCTTAGACAGTTAAAAGTGCAAAGAAAAGACACTTGCTTGGGCAAATTAGGTGACATTGTCGATGAATGGTGTCAGAAGACAGAAATTATAAGAATTGCTTAGCTGTATATGGAAAGTTATTTTACAGGAAAATATGTATATTTCATTTAATATGGAGAGACTTTTACCTGGCAACATTCAAAAAGTGAGAAGTGACAGTCAGCACCTTATTTACATTATAATACATGTACATTTGTATTGTCTATGCAGTATGTTTCTCAAGTAAATACAAACACACATTCAGACATACAAACATATGAACACACCTACATACAAACGTACATACCTGCATACGCACAAAAACACACACAAACACACATACACACACACACACACACACACACACACACACACACACACACACACACACACACACACACCTTCAGTCTTAGTCTACACACCTGCTGATGTATACATACATACATACATACATACACACATACACACATACACACATACACACATACACACGCACATACACACATACACACACACACACACGCATACACACATACACACATACACACATACACACATACACACATACATACATACATACATACATACATACATACATACATACATACATACATACATACATACATTCACAATGTGTACCTGAGGACCATTATATTTTATCACCATTACATGACCCTTGGTGTTGTTTCCTACCTCGACACTGTATTAAAACTGTCCCAAAAGCTATGTCTAAATAAATGAAGCCAACAGTTATATGAGCATGCTGTTGTCATTTATCTTTTAACCAGGGATCGTCACTGCACTCCTTGCAATGGGTGGTGGCAGCTTTGCAACTGGTGAGGGTAAGTACAAGGTTTAATTTGTTAGGAAAACTTTGATAGCTTCTTACAGATCATGCTAGGTTATTGTTTTTGAAAAAAAAAGAAGCAACATTTTTAAATTATGTAGTAATTTGTGTGTTTTTAGATTGGGTATAGATGATACGTCCTATATGTTACCAGGATATTAGCCACCTATTATCAGCCTGTAACCAGTATACTTGTTACTTATGAATCTCACTTGCTTTGTCAGAGATAATGCCATATGCTACTTGCTAGGCTATGCAATGCTATAATACCTTTTTGATATGATGCATACCCAGATACATAATCCATATCCAGAGGAATGGGAGAGACATCACACTGTGCTACTTTGTAATATGCTCACAATAACCTTATGGAATGCTACTTTGTAATATGCTACTTTATGCAATGTTATGCTATGCTATGCTATGCTATGCTATGCTTTGCTTTGCTATGCTATGCTATGCTATGCTATGCTATGCTATGCTATGCTATGCTCTGCTCTGCTCTGCTATGCTATGCTATGCTATGCTATGCTATGCTATGCTATGTTATGGTACACTTGGTACTTTGCTTTGCTAAATCATGCTATGCAACTTTATGCTTCATTGTGATATGCTATATTACACCACTTTCCTTCATTACAGTATTATTTCCCCTCTCCAAACTTAGATGGCTGTGAGCAGTACGACCGCCTCTCTGACCCATGGAGGAACCGTGGCTTGGCATCCTTTTCCTCTGAGCTCTGGCCCAAGAATGACTCTGACCTGCAAGAGGGCTGGTACCGCTTCACCGGCGTAGGGGGTGACACCCTAGATTACACCTGCTTCACTCAAAACCTGTCTGGAGTTGTAAAGCGTCTGGGACTCTGTAAGCACCACAATGCTACTGCGTACCCAACCCTGTCTGAAGGGGTAAAGTCCATGCAGCTGTGTGCTAAGACCTCATGCAGATGCCTCCATATAGATAGTGTGGATGTGAAAGCCTGTTCTGGAGGATACTACGTGCATAAGCTCAAACCTGTAACCAACCAAAGTTTTGCCACTCGTAAGTCAACCCTGTTTATGGCTATTCCATATTTTTGCACCTTTAGGTTTATTTCAACATGGGCATATTTTTAGATCTTTTAAGTAAAGTGTTACCCCATTATCTTCTGATCTAGGTCATTCTGACTGCCAGGAGTCTTCCTGTGGTGAGTATGCCCAATGTGGTGTATATGGAGCCTGTGTGTGCCAGTCTGGATATGAGATGCCCAAAGGACTCATACCACGGGGAGACTCATACGGATGCACAGGTGAGTGAGAGAGATACAGATATAGAGCTAACTACATTTTTTTAAACTCCTGTATTACAACTTTTACAAAAACAAACAAAAATGCTACCACATCAAGACATGCAAAAATACAAATATGTGATATTCACATTTTAGTCAGGGAATCCTGCCATCTTTAAAAGATTTGCAAAATGCAACTTATCACCATCAAATGGACAAAACACACCATTCTGACACCAAACCTGCTTTAATGAGTCAAGGCTTTTCATTGCTCTATAAAATGATAATACAATTAAATATAAAAAATCAATAAAATGCTGAAAATGTGTTCAACTTATTTTTTTTTGGCAGACATAGATTGTATCTTTGCCTGTCAAAGCAGGACATGTACAGACATGTACCTGACAGTGATACAGATTTGTATATATTTTAATAAAAAATAAAACTCTACATTAAAACGTTTTAATAAAGCTGAAAGAAAGCATCTGCAAATATAGTTTATCAGGATTAAATACAGAAAAAAATACAAAAGCAACTTTATTCTCTGCAAATGCACCTAATCACCCTCAAAATGGACCTAACACACCATTCTGACACCATACCTGCTCAAATGAGTCAAGGGTTTTGAAAATAAAACTCTACATTAAAAAGTTTCAACTAAGCTGAACGGAAGCATCTGCATATGTAGTTTATCAGGATTAATACAGAAACAACTGCAACCCCATCATGCAAATTTCTCCTCTGCAAAATATCCTACTTTTTCAAAATATACTTTTTACAGGTAACTAGTTTTGGTGTCATCTTAAAGTAAATTTTGATGGCATATTATCATGTTCAGGACAGATTAACATGCATATCATTCACACTAGACATCCAATAAATGCACTGTGTAGTTCTATGTATCCAGCCCTTAATGTTAACCTCAACTATAAGTTGTAGTTATCAGAGTTTCATCAGATAATTTGTAGATAGACTTTAGGGAACCTACCAAATAAAGTGTGACCCCAAGGTTTTGTGATTCTAAAATCATCTGTGAGTCCAAACAAACCTTTAAAATGACCATCAGATAATGAATTAGTCTTAAATGTGATAGTAATTCATTCTAAACTATATATTGGAAGACTCAGGCATGGATTTGTCAGTCATTTCCAGGTTTAATCTTGAAACAATGGTGGACACCATTCTGAGACAGAGGCTTGAAGTTGCACACTAACACACACACACATTTCACCTTAGCTTATCTGCCTACTCCTTGTGAGATAGTGAGCTATATACACTAATATTAAGGGGTGTTACCATCTATTCAAATAGGCCATTGGGACAAGGCCCTTTTTGTCTCAACCTGGAGGGGGAGGATGAGAGCAATCTCACACCTTCCCACCATGTCAAACCAGAGAGTCCTTACCCAGGAATGCTTACATGCTAATAAGTGCTTACATGCTAGGTATAAATAAGATGGAATTATTGACTATGGCATATCCTTATTAACTATGAATATCAAATAACCGGTCCCTTCAAATGCCACTTTTTGACTTCACCAAGCTTAAAAATAAAGAACAAACAACTTAACCGTGGTCTGAAAAAACGACGGGAATGATTGAACTGTTTCCGAATATGCTAAAATGGTGTTCAAAACCATAAATCAGAGAGAAAAAGAGAGAGAGATAGAGAGGGAGAGAAAAAAGGAGAGATCCATGTTAATGAAATTCCTCAGTTTCATTTTGCTGAAACACATTGAGTGCATATAACAAGTGTGTGTGTGTGTGAGTGTGTGTGTGTGTGTCTGTCTGTGCTTAAGTGCCCATGTGGTTATGTGTGTGTGTGTGTGTGTGTGTGTGTGTGTGTGTGTGTGTGTGTGTGTGTGTGTGTCTGTCTGTCTGTCTGTCTGTCTGTCTGTCTGTCCTGATGTACGTATCTGTGTGTGTGTGTGTGTGTGTGTGTGTGTGTGTGTGTGTGTGTATGTGTGTGTGTCTGCCATGATGTATCTCTTTGTGTGTGAGTGTGTGTGTGTGTGTGTGTGTCTGCCCTGATGTATCTCTGTGTGTGTGTGTGTGTGTGTGTGTGTGTGTGTGTGTGTGTGTGTGTGTGTGTCAGACGTTGATGAATGTAGGTTGGCTGCCCATGGGTGTGGAGCCCATTCAGACTGTGTGAACACACAGGGGTCCTATCACTGTGAGTGTGTCAGTGGATATTTGCCTTATGTCCTCTCCAATAACACCATTGAGTGCATTGGTAAGCATGCATTTTGAATTTTGAGGCACATTTGTGTGAGATTTGCATGAAACTGTGTGTGTGTGTGTGTGTGTGTGTGTGTGTGTGTGTGTGTTAGAGAGAGACAGAGAGAGAGAGAGAGAGAGAGAGAAAGAGAGAGAGAGAGAAAGAGCGAGAAAGAGAGAGAGGGATTATCTTCATCTGTATATATATATCA